>NC_088400.1:7231442-7531442 GCF_034236695.1 Oncorhynchus nerka
TTAAATCCACAGTGTGCTGTTATGGCGTTAAAACCACAGTGTGCTGTTATGGCGTTAAAACCACAGTGTGCTGTTATGGCGCGTTAAAACCACAGTGTGCTGTTATGGCGTTAAAACCACAGTGTGCTGTTATGGCGCGTTAAGACCACAGTGTGCTGTTATGGCGGGTTAAGACCACAGTGTGCTGTTATGACGCGTTAAAACCACAGTGTGCTGTTATGGCGTGTTAAAACCACAGTGTGCTGTTATGGCGTGTTAAAACCACAGTGTGCTGTTATGGCACGTTAAGACCACAGTGTGCTGTTATGGCACGTTAAAACCACAGTGTGCTGTTATGGCCCGTTAAAACCACAGTGTGCTGTTATGGCGCGTTAAGACCACAGTGTGTTGTTATGGCGCGTTAAAACCACAGTGTGCTGTTATGGCACGTTAAGACCACAGTGTGCTGTTATGGCGGGTTAAAACCACAGTGTGCTGTTATGGCGCGTTAAAACCACAGTGTGCTGTTATGGCGGGTTAAAACCACAGTGTGCTGTTATGGCGTGTTAAAACCACAGTGTGCTGTTATGGCGCCTTAAGAGCGACACACTTTCACTTTAGAGGACTCAGGCTGTCATGGAAACGGGCAACAGTCTTAGAAACTTTTCGAACAGTATTCCACCCTGTCCCTTCCTTGTGAGAACTTACACCCCCCCATTTCCCTAGCCACTTTAGCAACGGGCTAAACACGGCTCTGATCTCTCAGCAGTCAGTGTAGAAACGTACTACTGACTGAATATGCCACAGTGTAAAAAGAGGAGCACTTTGAAATGTCAGCTTTTCCACAGGTGCATAGAGACACGGAGTACTGTCTCCTATGCTGAGCCCAGTCTCCAAAGCACAACCCAATCCCTTTTTAAGGATGGAGAATGCACTCCAGCACAGTGGGGAGTTACAATGATTAAGCATGAGGGATTCCCACAGTGGAAAAACCTAAAGTTCACTACTTTTATTCATCTGCTTACTCTGCCCTCATATTTAGCATTGAAATTGAAGTATTTTACCATGCTCTTTTTCCAGGACAAGTAGTATACAAAATGGTTTCAAATAAACAGTTGCAGTCACAAGTTTTATTGACACATTTCAATCAAGAAAAATTGTCCATCAATCAAAAACCTTATAAAAAAAAAATGAATTTATAAGAATGCTGTCAGTACGTAAATGGTTTGCTCAGTGGGGGAAAAAATACTGAACTAGTCAGTGACAACTGTGTAGAGTTTGTGTCAGCAACTATGTGACATTAATATACTATTATTATACTACGTTGTGGAATTTCCAAAGATCTCCTTTTGCAGAAAAACCTTTTATTAACGACTGTTGTCGTGAGCGTCATAGAGCAAAACAGATCAGATGCATGTTCACGAGAGTCTTCGCGTTTCACAGTGGCTGGAAACACTGGAAACACTACATTATGCTAGGATGACAGTGGCACTCAGAACGATCCTAGATCTGCGATATACAGTACATTCGGACCCCTTGACTTTTCCCCACATTTTATTACGTTACAACCTTGTTCGAAAATATGTTTGTTTTTTTATAGAAAATTTGGGAATTGAATGCTTTAAATAAAACTGCTGTAGTCTCCCCTACTGTAGTCTCCTAGTTTCCTCTACTGTAGTCTCCCCTACTGTAGTCTCCCCAACTGTAGTCTCCTCTACTGTAGTCTCCCCTACTGTAGTCTCCTCTACTGTAGTCTCCTCTACTGTAGTCTCCCCTACTGTAGTCTCCTCTACTGTAGTCTCCTCTACTGTAGTCTCCTCTACTGTAGTCTCCCCTACTGTAGTCTCCTCTACTGTAGTCTCCTCTACTGTAGTCTCCTAGTTTCCTCTACTGTAGTCTCCCCTACTGTAGTCTCCTCTACTGTAGTCTCCTAGTTTCCTCTACTGTAGTCTCCCCTACTGTAGTCTCCTCTACTGTAGTCTCCTAGTTTCCTCTACTGTAGTCTCCCCTACTGTAGTCTCCTCTACTGTAGTCTCCTAGTTTCCTCTACTGTAGTCTCCCCTACTGTAGTCTCCTCTACTGTAGTCTCCTAGTTTCCTCTACTGTAGTCTCCCCTACTGTAGTCTCCTAGTTTCCTCTACTGTAGTCTCCCCTACTGTAGTCTCCTCTACTGTAGTCTCCTAGTTTCCTCTACTGTAGTCTCCCCTACTGTAGTCTCCTCTACTGTAGTCTCCCTTACTGTAGTCTCCTAGTTTCCTCTACTGTAGTCTCCCCTACTGTAGTCTCCTCTACTGTAGTCTCCCCTACTGTAGTCTCCCCTACTGTAGTCTCCTCTACTGTAGTCTCCTCTACTGTAGTGTCATCTACTGTAGTCTCATCTACTGTAGTCTCCCCTACTGTAGTCTCCTCTACTGTAGTCTCATCTACTGTAGTCTCCTCTACTATAGTCTCCTCTACTGTAGTCTCCCCTACTGTAGTCTCCTCTACTGTAGTCTCATCTACTGTAGTCTCCTCTACTGTAGTCTCCCATACTGTAGTCTCCTCTACTGTAGTCTCCCCTACTGTAGTCTCCTCTACTGTAGTCTCCTCTACTGTAGTCTCCTCTACTGTAGTCTCCCCTGCTGTAGTCTCATCTACTGTAGTCTCCCCTGCTGTAGTCTCCTCTACTGTAGTCTCATCTACTGTAGTCTCCTCTACTGTAGTCTCATCTACTGTAGTCTCCTCTACTGTAGTCTCCTCTACTGTAGTCTCCCCTACTGTAGTCTCATCTACTGTAGTCTCCTCTACTGTAGTCTCCTCTACTGTAGTCTCCCCTACTGTAGTCTCCTCTACTGTAGTCTCTTAGTCTCCTCGGCTGTAGTTTCCTCTGCTGAAGTCTCCTAGTTTCCTCTACTGTAGTCTCCTCTACTGTAGTCTCCTCTACTGTAGAGTGTTTACTCCGACACATTGGTGCGGCTGGCTTCCGGGTTAAGTGAGCAGTGTGTCAAGAAGCAGTGTGGCTTGGCAGGGTCGTGTTTCGGGAGGACCTTCGCCTCTCCCGTGTCCGTACGGGAGTTTCAGCAATGGGACAAGACTGTAACTACCAATTGGATATCATGAGTTTCAGCAATGGGACAAGACTGTAACTACCAATTGGATATCATGAAATTGGGGAGAAAAAGGGGATTTTTTAATTTAAAAAAATAAATAAATACATAAATGTAAAACTGAGGATGGCGTTCAATATTTGACTTCCTAACAAAGTGAGTGGGCTGTTTGAGTTGGATAGCTAGTATTGATAATCCACCGCTGTTTCCCTTTCTTCACACACACACACACACACACACACACACACACACACACACACACACACACACACACACACACACACACAAACACACACACACACACACACACACACACACACACACACACACACACACACACACACACACACAGAGAGAAGGTATTTCCTGGGTGTGTAATGAGCATGCCTATATATTTTAACAGCATTCAAATCACGTTATTCTCTTAGCAGAACAAAATAATAGTGTTCATGGCAGGCATGTTCATTTATTACAGCTGTCAGAGAAGCTTTATCAGACATTCCAAATGGCGCCCCCGTTTCTTACAAAGTGCACTACATTTGACTGGGGCTGCACTCGACATGTAATGCATGTATATCTCCGCCGTGAATATTTAATCAATAAACTAGACGCAATGCAACTGTACAGTGTGCGAATCAATCTCTGAGTGTTAAAATGAACTCTGTGTTCTGTGTTTTCATTATCTGAAATCTGACCACAACGGTGATGAGATTTAAGTCAATGTCAATTGTAATGCCGTATAATTAACCTTCTGACTGTCTATCCTACAACTCCACCTCTGGTCTGGTACACTGGTAGATCTGATAGGGATCAGATGATCGACAAGCATAATAAAAGGTCCTTGGATTACACACCAACCCACGTATTGATGTTTTGGTCTCATCCAGAGCAAAGACTGTCGTTGTAACTGATACAAATGAGAAATATTGGGGGGAATTTTAGAAATTTTATTTTATTTTTTATTTTTTTGTGAGAAAAATATACATGATCAGAAATATGAGTTTAAAATAGTTGTGGTGAAATCTTTGCTGTCTTTAAAAGTTAGCAAAATAAAATAACTAGGTAAAGAAGAGTAGCAAGCTAGCAAAATCCTATATCATTTAGTCCTGATAAATCCTATATCATTTAGTCCTGATAAATCCTATATCATTTAGTACTGATGAATCCCATTATCCTACGCTAATGAGCTCCATTATCTTTCCTTCCTTACGCCGTCATAGCAGGACATGAACCATGCTGTTCACATTCAAGGAGGATGCCTTATAAACCTGAGAACAAGAGCACCATTCACTCCCAGTGTCGAGCAGATAGGGCCTTTTTTGGGGGGGCGACACATTGGTATGTCGGGTGAGTGGGGGCCATTAGGCACCACTGACATTCTCCACACTTACAATGAGATGCTTTATCCAGTCAGCTAACTTCCTTGCTATCCACTACAAAGTGCCTTGTTGTTGCTACATTTAGTCAACTGCAATTCCGTTGACTTGTTTCTGATATTTTTTTGTGTGTGTGTGTGTTTACCGTGATACATTGTTTCTCTCACTGGGATTAAAACAACACAGTAGTTCCAGGATTATCCAATGACTTTGATCATGAGACTTCAATGTTTTTGGATCTGAAGTAGGTAGAAGAAAAGAAAAGTGGATTCCACTTCTGGTGGAACTGTACTCCGTGACATGACACGCTGACAGGTAGCGCATATAAACAAAGGAACAGAAAACAATAATGGAATATTTCTCTGTTACGATGAGGGGATTCACCAGCATTGAATTCCTGAAATACCAGATATATACCCTATTTGATGCAGTACTGTAGAGTGTTGTGTACCATGGCTTTATGCCTATCTGACTGTCCCATATAAACTCTTGGAATTGACTTGTTTTCATCTAGGATTAATCAGCACTAAATTATATAGCATATATCAGTACTTAATGATATAGGATTTATCAGGACTAAATGATATAGGATTTGTCAGTACTTAATGATATAGGATTTATCAGGACTAAATGATATAGGATTTGTCAGTACTTAATGATATAGGATTTATCAGTAGTAAATGATATAGGATTTATCAGTACTTAATGATATAGGATTTATCAGTACTTAATGATATAGGATTTATCAGTAGTTAAATATGTAGGATTTATCAGGACTAAATGATATAGGATGTATCAGTACTTAATGATATAAGATTTATCAGTACTAAATGATGTACTTGTTGTTTACTCTACTTATTTCAAATCAAACCTAATGTTATTAGTCACAATACAACACAATACACATACATCTAAACAGGAAAAAGAAAAGAAATGAAGAAATAAAGAAATATCGAGCAATGAGCAATGAGCAATGTCAGAGTCTTGAACAGACAGTATGGACAGCACATGAATAGAAAAGGGGTGTACAGCAATAGTTCAAATCAAATCAAATCACATGTATTTATATAGCCCTTCGTACATCAGCTGATATCTCAAAGTGCTGTACAGAAACCCAGCCTAAAACCCCAAACAGCAAGCAATGCAGGTGTAGAAGCACGGTTCTACATGGTTAGTTATATAGCATAGTATGGACAGTACATTAATATAATGTGTGTGTGTGTGTACAGCAATAGTTATATAGCATGGTGTGTATAGATAGTATGGACAGTACATTAATTTAATATAACGTGTGTGTGTGTGTACAGCAGTAGTTCTTGTATATATAGGATAATTACTCTATATATATATTTGTATTTTTTTTTAAACCAATTTGAGTAAAGGATACAAACGTCCCAGATGGAAAAGCATTCAGTGAACGATAAGAGAAGGTTTTCCATAGAAATTGAGATGCTAGCTGTGTTTCAACAACATCCTCCCCCCAAACCTGATCATTATCCCCCGGTGTTATTATGCAGCATTGGACACACAATCAAAGTGACAACATTGTACATAGAAACACTGTCTCCCCAAAAACCACTGACCGGCTTTCTGCTAGCCTGATGTTGGACTCAAATTCCATAACATCGAGCCAAGGGACTGTAGCACATTTCAGTCAACATCACCTCTTAAAATATACTTTTCCCTGGCTAGGATCGTTTCCAATTAACGTCAGTGCCAAATAAAATACAGGACACATCAAAACAATTATTTTGATGGGGCTCCAAGGCAATACAAATGTTTCAATTTAAATGTTCTACCTGAAATCATTATAAAGGCGTGGTTTCAGGCAACAAGCCATCAAAGCCTAATTGAATATCATTTTAATGGCAAAAAAACGTACAAGGCTGCCATGTTTTTAGATAGACTCTGTCAGTCAAACAGTGAAAAAACACAGAGTCACAGACCGCGGCATCAAGCATTACTGCACTTCCCTCCAATCGTTTTACTATTTTCCATTTGTGTTAAGTATTTAGTGGCGCAGTGGTCTAAGACTCTGGCAACTCAGTGCAAGAGGTGTCACTGCAGTACCTGGTTCAAATCCAGACTGCATCACATCTGGCTGTGACTGGGAGTCCCATAGGGTGGCGCACAATTGGCCCCTCGTCGTCTGGTTTTGGCCGGGGTAGGCCATCATTGCAAATAAGAATTTGTTCTTAACTTACTTGCCTGGTTAAATAAAAAATAAATGTGTGTTGTTTTTGTTGGAATCACTTTGGTAAAATGTTCACAAGTATGTGGTAAAATGTTCACAAGTATGCTTTGCACACTCTTGGCATTCTCTCCACCAGCTTCACCTGGAATGCTTTCCAACCGTCTTGAAGGAGCTTCCACATATGCTGAGCACTTTTGGGCTGCTTTTCCATCAGTCTACGTCCTAACTCATCCCAAATCATCTCAACTGGGTTGAGGTCAGGTGATTGTGGAGACCAGGTCATCTGATGCAGCACTCCATCACTCTATTTCTTTGTCAAATAGCCCTTCCACAGCCTGGAGGTGTGTTGGGTCATTGTCCTTTTAAAAAACAAATGATAGTCCCACTAAACCCAAACCAGATGGGCTGGCGTATCGCTGCAGAATGCTGTGGTAGCCATGCTGGTTAGGTGTGCCTTGAATTCTAAATAAATCACAGACTGTGTCACCAGAAAAGCATCCCCACACCATCACACCTCCTCCTCCAAGCTTCACGATGGGAACCACACATGTGGAGACAATCCGTTCACCTACTCGGCGTCTCACAAAGACATGGCGGTTGGAACCAAAAATCTCAAATCAGTACAAAGGACAGATTTCCACCAGTCTAATGTCCATTTCTAGTGTTTCTTGGCCCAAGCAATTCTCTTCTTCTTATTGGTGTCCTTTAGTGGTGTTTTTTGTTGTTGCAGCAATTTGACCGTATCGCTGCAGAATGCTGATTCACTCAGTCTCCTCTGAACAGTTGATGTTGAGAGCTGTCTGTTACTTGAACTTTGTGAAGCATTTATTTGGGCTGCAATTTCTGAGGCTGGTAACTCTAATGAACTTTAACCTCTGCAGCAGAGGTAACTCTGCGTCTTCCTTCCAAAGTAGCCAAAGGGTGACTACGTTGAAGAATTGAAAAACGAAAATGTATTTGATTTGTTTAACACTTTTTTGGTTACTACATGATTCAATATGTGTTATTTCATGGTTTTGATGATTCCACTATTGATCTACGATGTAGAAAATAGTACAAATAAAGAGCAGGTTTTCATCAAGGATCTCTCTGTACCAGTTTTGAGTCTCATAGCAAAAGGTCTGAATTCTTATCTAAATAATATTTTTTTAAATATGCAAAAAGTCTAAACACCTGCTTTGTCATTATGGGTTACTGCATGTAGATTGTTGAAAAAAAAAATATATATATTAAATCCATTTTAGAATAAGGCTTTTATGTACATTTTTTGGGGGGGGAAAAAGTCAAGGGATCTGAATACTATCCTAATACAATGTATCTCTGAACATGGTGTGGTAGGACTTAGGTCATTACATGGATCCTACAATGCTGCACACCTCATTATGTTTCTCAATTAAATTAAATTGAGCAGGCCTGTCAAGTTGAAGCGGTCATTGTGTGGGTCACTGTCAGGTTCCACCGTGCAGAGGTGTTTCAGGCATGGTTTCGGGCCCAGTCCCTGATTCGTGACCCCCCATACTCTTCTTTCCTCAGCCCTATTGAGGATTTGTTTTCAGGATGAAGATGGAAGGTGTACAATCACCATCCCCGTGAGTGTGCCACGCTCTTTCTGGCCATGGATGAGGTATGCGACGACATCAATGCAGACCAATGTCAAGCTTGGATTCGCCACGCCAAAAGGTTTTCCCCATGGTGCATGTACAATGAGGACATTCACTGTGATGTGGATGAGAATTTATGGCCAAATGCTTGATTACAAACAGTATATCTGAAATATATATATATATTTTTTTTAAATTTTGCATGAGAGATTGTAGAGGAGGTCTTCATTGATCACACCTTTGATTAAATATTGGATAGATATTATGGAAATGATACATTTTCTGTACATATTGTTGGGTTATGTAAGAGTATTGCCTAAAGTGAAAGCTGTAATTTACAGTTGTAACGGTTCTCCTCCTCTTCTGACGAGGAGTATGAGAGATTGGACCAATGCGCAGCGTGGTTAAGTGTCCATAATATATTTATTAAACTGAACACAGAAAACAAAAAGAACAAGAGAAATAAATGAAAACCGAAACAGTTCTGTATGGTAAAACACAGACACAGAAAACAACTACCCACAAATCATAGTGGGAAAACAGGCTGCCTAAGTATGTTTCTCAATCAGAGACAACGATAAATAGCTGCCTCTGATTGGGAACCACATCAGGTCAAACACAGAATTACAAACATAGAATACAAAACATAGAATGCCCACCCCAACTCACGCCCTGACCAAACTAAAACAGAGACATAATAAAGGAAGGTCAGAACGTGACAATATGGTGAGAAACAACATAGACTACCCACCCCTCTGATTGGGAACCATACCAGGCCAAACACATAGAAATACAACACACAGAACAAAACAACATAGACTACCCACCCCTCTGATTGGGAACCATACCAGGCCAAACACATAGAAATACAACACACAGAACAAAACAACATAGACTACCCACCCCTCTGATTGGGAACCATACCAGGCCAAACACATAGAAATACAACACACAGAACAAAACAACATAGACTACCCACCCCTCTGATTGGGAACCATACCAGGCCAAACACATAGAAATACAACATAGAAATACATAAAAAAAGGAACTAAGGTCAGGACGTGACAACAGTATTGTAGCATATTACTTTCAGCAGGGCGTTTTTGAAACACGTATCTTGCATTGTTTTCAATTAGATTAACTGGTAGTTAAAACGACTAAATTGAACAAAAATATATTATTATGTTGTGTTATGGGTGATTAAACCAATGTTCCCCTTACATTTCACAATAAACTTCTATTTTGAATCAATGGTTGTGTGTCGTGAGAGATGTTTACAGTCCAAATGAATGCACAATGACAGGGTTTTAATGAAACAACTGGCTGTGTTACTAGTGTGACCAGTTTGGAGTTTTCTACTAAGAGTTGTGAAAATGTACCACGAGAGAAAGTGTTTGTTGCAATCAAGTTAGTAAAATGTATTCTATCTCCTTATGAACTATGTTTAATGCATTATAAAGCACCTCATATGATGTACTAACTCATCAGAAACATCTGCAATGTCTACATAAACCACTGAAACCAGTGTGAACCAATCACTTCCTCCTATCCAAGGCTGTTTGTCTGACGTCCTGCCTGTACGTTGACACGCCACGCCACGCTTACAGCAGACCTGTAGCATTGCCATAATTGTTTTGGCTCAGAGGAGGGCTAATTTCCATGACAAACAGTCTTAAGGCTCTCAGAAGCCTTTGACTAAGGTGCCAGTATGCTCAGGAAAACAATGTAATTACAATCGTGAAACAGAGCTGCTTGTTACTAATAGACCAACCACTCACTGTGACGGCCACTTTTGTTCTAGCTATTATAGTTGAAGCTAAATTAAATGTCCCTACCATCATATGTAAGCCGATATGACACCATTGTCAAAGAAATGTGCAAATCAACTTGATTGGAGGTACACAACACCCTCCCCACCTCTTGTCACTCTCCGTCCAACTGTCGCCGAGAACCACTATATGGGATTTTTGACAGGGTCGTTAGCATCAGAGTCGTCAGACAATTCTTTTGCTTAAACTTAGCTCAAATTCTAGATGCCGGATTTAAACAAGACTACAGAGGGTTTTTTTGTATTTTTTTTTGTAGTCAAAATAAAATTCCATGCTTGCTTATTTTTATAGCTACGTGATAAAATGAAACTATTTTCAACAAATCAACTGTTTAAGACAATTTACATAAAACATTTTTTTTTTTAAATCGCAAGGAAGAGAAATAAACATTCAATGTGTCCTGAGTGAATGAACAAAAACATTTTGGAATTGAATGTTTGTTGACATCACCAGACAGTCCCAATTAAATAGAGTGTTAAGTTGACATATCTTTACAACATGGCTGGTAGAGTAATGGTTAGCGGCACCACCCTGGGATTTGAAGGTCCTGGGTTTGTTTACTGGAGGGGATATTTAGACCTTTTGACCTTTTTTTGACAATTCTCTTTTTGTGTATAGTTTGGACAGCCCCCCCACACACACACACGCGCGCGCACACACACACACACACACACACACACACACACACACACACACACACACACACACACACACACACACACAGTGTATGCTTATTTTCATTTATGAGATCGGGGGGGGGAGTCCAGTTTACACCATATTGCCGTATATGGGCTTCTGGTTTTTCACTTCCCGCTAGAAAATCAGCTGTTAATAATAAATAAATACTATTTACTATTGGACTTAAAATAGCTACTAACGGTGCAGCTTTATGAAGGCTAATTTATTGCTAGCATGACGTTGCTTCACATTACAGGGAGAATCTTTCCTCACGAACCATTCCCACGGGCTATCATTAGCATACGGCCAATCAGGATACAATATGCAAATAACATCACATCTCCCCCCTTTCAGAGAACTATGGGTACAAGGGCCTTCCTCTCAACAGACCTCAAGAGATTATTCTGCCCTTATGGCGGTAGGTGTGTAGCAGATACAGCCGCGATGACCTTGTGTGTTGGTGTTGACCCGGTGTGTCGGAACGGTGAAGACACTTGACTCTTCTCCTGCTTTAGCGTCGTTATTCTCAGGTTCATCCATATGGATGAGGTCATGTCTGTTCCTGCGGACGGACCCGTGGGGGAACTTCCACCATAGAGGATTGTAGTGCTGCAATGTTTCCCTCCTCGGCATTGTTTCCTGTGACATTTGAGTCAATTCACCCACACCTGTTTTCCAAGTGGGAGTCTGCTGAGGTCGCTGACTCTGTGGCGCTCGTTGCTGATCCTCACTCTTTCTATCCTTTTCCCATGAGCTGATCACTGCTGTGTTTGTGATTGATGGGTCTAGCAGTGACAAGGCAAAATCCATACTTGGCAGCAAAGTCAGAAAGGGGTCTTCCGGGGGAACTGAGATCCGTTATCCATAACCATTGCCTCAGGGTTCCACATGGTGGGCAAAAAAAAGAAGGACTTTCAGATGGATTACAACATCTGCAGACATTTGTTAGTGACAGGTTTGCAATTTATACATACTTTGAGAAGTAGTCCACTACTATCACGGTGAACAAGTCCGCTTCCAGTCTTTGCTAGGGTTTTCTTTCTCTGGAAGTTGTGATGGTATGAGTGGTCCTGTGTGGTTGGTGCAGCCTTTGATGCATAGCCTGCAGTTTTAAGCACAAATTGGTTCTGTTGTTGGCTGCGACCAGGCCACCACGAAACCAGTTGTGGGTGTTGGTTGCAACATCGTTTCAGTGACTGGCACAGTATCAAGCTAATGTTGGACAGCGCTAGCTTATTCTTCAAAACGTATTGCGAAAGTAACTTGTCAGCTAGCTAGCTTTATTGAGGAAGCGTTTTGTATTCAGAATTGAATGTGTACTCTAGGTTAGGCTCCTTTTTATTTCATACGAATTGACTGGCTTGATGTATTTTCTGGCTATGTAAATGCTTTCATGGAATAATGATTCATCTGACATATCTCTCTATTGGGACATTAATTGTTAAAATGTCAGGGATCTAAGTGCATTCACTGCAAATACATGCATTTGATTCTCGTGTGAATAATCAACAGGGAGAGATACAAATTTGGACATTGCGGGTATGTTAGAATTTAGTTATACATTTGTAAACAGTAGGTCATCAGATTGACAACAACAGAAACTTAATTATAATAACATAATGCATGTTTAAAAGTGTTTAGATTTTTTAACTAATGATAGTAACTTCAGGTAAAAAAATGTCTGGAAACTGTCGATAAAACACATTGAAATTGCATCAGTCATAATTGCAGATCTTATTTTTGGAGACATCCAATCGTTGGCCTACACCAGTGGTCACCAACCGGTTTATCGTGATCAACTTGTCCATCTCCCAGGCATTACTAGGCAATCGCCAAACATTTCTGTAAAAAACCCAAACGATAAAGCCTTGTGTTCCTCATTTTTTGTTATTAGTCTCAGGCTGTTGGTGGTAGGTGCAGCCAATGCAGCCAACAGTTTGCGCCAGGTAGGCCATTTCATGTGTCTGAAGGTACAAGCTCTGCCTTCCCGGTTGGCCTGGAGAGGAAATCAAGTGCGCTACGCCACCGCTGGCCAATCAGATTGTTCAGATGACCGAGTCTGCAGTAACGTAGCAAGCATAAAAGAAAATTACGATAAAATTGATACTGTGATTTCAAAACGTTTAAAACCATGACTAGAGATAAATAAAGAAATACAGCAAAGAGCTGATGTTTGTATGAAGTCTGTATGGTTTGGTTATAGTCACAGCCACAGGACAGAGGAGCCTCTTAAAGAAGAAGTTACAGGTCTGTGAGAGCCAGAAATCTTGCTTGTTTGTAGGTGACCAAATACTTGTTTTACACCATAATTTGCAAATAAATTCATAAAAAATTCTACAATCTGATTTTCTTGAAGTGTACCTATGATGAAAATGACATGCCTCTCTTATCTTTTTAAGTGGGCGAACTTGCAAAATTGTTGGCTGACTAAATACTTTTTTGCCCCACTGTATGTGTGTAGTGAGTTCATGTTTAAGTTCTTACTCAGCACTGTCAACACTTTGTATTCAACACTTTTACAACCCATAAAATGCTCGTTGTTCCTATTTCCACTCAGCGCTACAACAAGCACTGCAGCAGTACTGAACGAGTAGGAAAGTGTATCTGTAGACTTGCATTGTTCTTATTATTAGCGACTGTGGTGTTTTTTAATATCGAGGTAATATTTCACTTTCTCTGTTCATAGGAGTAACAACCTGAATTTGTGCATGAGGCAGAAATAATGTGATGGGACTCGAGTTTCGCCATCAGCTGGAAGACGGTGTCCCTTTTGGGTCAGTGTCAGTGGAGGAAAGGGAAAGCGGGGGGATGTTGAGTGACGGACCCTGAGTCTGCTGCTCTGTCCCTCTGCTGAGACTGACTCTCAGTCTGCTGCTCTCTCCCTCTGCTGAGACTGACCCTCAGCCTGCTGCTCTCTCCCTCTGCTGAGACTGACCCTCAGTCTGCTGCTCTCTCCCTCTGCTGAGACTGACCCTCAGTCTGCTGCTCTCTCCCTCTGCTGAGACTGACCCTCAGTCTGCTGCTCTCTCCCTCTGCTGAGACTGACCCTCAGCCTGCTGCTCTGTCCCTCTGCTGAGACTGACCCTCAGTCTGCTGCTCTCTCCCTCTGCTGAGACTGACCCTCAGTCTGCTGCTCTCTCCCTCTGCTGAGACTGACCCTCAGCCTGCGGATCTCTTCCTCTGCTGAGACTGACCCTCAGTCTGCTGCTCTCTCCCTCTGATGAGACTGACCTTCAGCCTGCTGCTCTCTCCCTCTGCTGAGACTGACCCTCAGCCTGCTGCTCTCTCCCTCTGCTGAGACTGACCCTCAGTCTGCTGCTCTCTCCCTCTGCTGAGACTGACCCTCAGCCTGCTGCTCTCTCCTCTGCTGAGACTGACCCTCAGTCTGCTGCTCTCTCCTCTGCTGAGACTGACCCTCAGTCTGCTGCTCTCTCCCTCTCCTCTGCTGAGACTGACCCTCAGTCTGCTGCTCTCTCCCTCTGCTGAGACTGACCCTCAGCCTGCTGCTCTCTCCCTCTGCTGAGACTGACCCTCAGTCTGCTGCTCTCTCCCTCTGCTGAGACTGACCCTCAGCCTGCTGCTCTCTCCCTCTGCTGAGACTGACCCTCAGTCTGCTGCTCTCTCCCTCTCCCTCTGCTGAGACTGACCCTCAGTCTGCTGCTCTCTCCCTCTGCTGAGACTGACCCTCAGCCTGCTGCTCTCTCCCTCTGCTGAGACTGACCCTCAGTCTGCTGCTCTCTCCCTCTGCTGAGACTGACCCTCAGCCTGCTGCTCTCTCCCTCTGCTGAGACTGACCCTCAGTCTGCTGCTCTCTCCCTCTGCTGAGACTGACCCTCAGTCTGCTGCTCTCTCCCTCTCCCTCTGCTGAGACTGACCCTCAGTCTGCTGCTCTCTCCCTCTGCTGAGACTGACCCTCATCCTGCTGCTCTCTCCCTCTGCTGAGACTGACCCTCAGTCTGCTGCTCTCTCCCTCTGCTGAGACTGACCCTCAGCCTGCGGATCTCTTCCTCTGCTGAGACTGACCCTCAGTCTGCTGCTCTCTCCCTCTGCTGAGACTGACCCTCAGCCTGCTGCTCTCTCCCTCTGCTGAGACTGACCCTCAGTCTGCTGCTCTCTCCCTCTGCTGAGACTGACCCTCAGTCTGCTGCTCTGTCCTTCCGCTGAGACTGACCCTCAGCCTGCTGCTCTCTCCTTCCGCTGAGACTGACCCTCAGTCTGCTGGTCTCTCCTTTCGCTGAGACTGACCCTCAGCCTGCTGCTCTCTCCCTCTGCTGAGACTGACCCTCAGTCTGCTGCTCCCCCCCCCCCCTCTGCTGAGACTGACCCTCAGTCTGCTGCTCTCTCCCTCTGCTGAGACTGACCCTCATACTGCTGCTCTCTCCCTCTGCTGAGACTGACCCTCAGCCTGCGGATCTCTTCCTCTGCTGAGACTGACCCTCAGTCTGCTGCTGTCTCCCTCTGCTGAGACTGACCCTCAGTCTGCTGCTCTCTCCCTCTGCTGAGACTGACCCTCAGTCTGCTGCTCTCTCCCTCTGCTGAGACTGACCCTCAGCCTGCGGATCTCTCCCTCTGCTGAGACTGACCCTCAGCCTGCTGCTCTCTCCTTCCGCTGAGACTGACCCTCAGCCTGCTGCTCTCTCCCTCTGCTGAGACTGACCCTCAGTCTGCTGCTCTCTCCTTCCGCTGAGACTGACCCTCAGCCTGCTGCTCTCTCCCTCTGCTGAGACTGACCCTCAGTCTGCTGCTCTCTCCCTCTGCTGAGACTGACCCTCAGCCTGCTGCTCTCTCCTTCCGCTGAGACTGACCCTCAGTCTGCTGCTCTCTCCCTCTGCTGAGACTGACCCTCAGTCTGCTGCTCTCTCCCTCTGCTGAGACTGACCCTCAGTCTGCTGCTCTCTCCCTCTGCTGAGACTGACCCTCAGTCTGCTGCTCTCTCCTTTCGCTGAGACTGACCCTCAGTCTGCTGCTCTCTCCCTCTGCTGAGACTGACCGCCAGCCTGCTGCTCTCTCCTTCCGCTGAGACTGACCATCAGATGCAGCCACCACCAGCCCAGTAAAATAAAAAGATGTGTGATCACTCAGCTGTGCCTCACAAGTAATACAACAATGGATCTATTACTGGTGTGATCATATAGCCTACCTCAAATTTTGAAATATAATTTAAAGATAGTGTCCCAAACAACAATGCATTGGCAGGTAAATTCAAGCAAAGTCAGAATACAGTGATAATGTATTGGGCCTATAGCTTACTGCTCAAACCTCATTGCTACAGTACTGTTTTTAATTGGTTATTGTTGCATAGGCTTACATTTTTGTTATGCAAAAAAATAAAATCAGAGCTGTAGATCCCAGGCATGCATTTTTGACTCAGGAAGTGATCTTGATTCAGAAAAAAGCTTGGTGACCTATGACCTACACATTTCCAAAATGCCAACTCACACATCTATCCATACATAGATTTGAATATTTTATTATTATTATTGTTAAATATCAAACTAACTAAGTATTTTCAGTTCTATTTTCTTCAGATTTAGGTCAGGCAGCAAGAGACGAGACAGAGAAGCTCTAATTCTTCCGTTTATTCAATACTTTTGATCTGAACGCCTCAGTCTGTTTAGTCTTGACAAGAATGACTTGTACCACCTTTTCTTTGGGACAGGATCACTCCACATTGCAGGGCCTTCAGACATGTATACACTTGGCCATATCGTTTGCATGCTTGTCACAAACCAGTCCGACCGTTTCCTCTTCAAACGATCTGTCTTGGCCTGCTATCATCAGCTCCCCCCAACCAATTTGTCATTCTAAGCCTGGCCTTATTGCTGCCAGCACTGGGATGATGGCAGCGCAGCTTCTCTGATCCAGGCAGTGACTAGGGACAAAGCCAAGTGTTACAGAGCTACACTGGGACAGAAGTGCTTCAGTCACTTCCTGATCCACGGTTCCAAGGGCAGAGCAGAACTGGTTTTCGAACACTTCTCATTTGTTGCAGAGTGGAAGCTCATCTCATCCACTGTGTGTGCTGTATGTGTGTGTGTGTGTGTGTGTGTGTGTGTGTGTGTGTGTGTGTGTGTGTGTGTGTGTGTGTGTGTGTGTGTGTGTGTGTGTTAGACACAGATACAATTATCATAGAATGAGGCTAAGCCACTTTTCTTCTGCAATTATTGTGTTGCCTTTGGAGGTCTGTACACAAAATGTCATTTTCAAGTCGCCATCTCTTCTTACAAATGTTTCTCATAGGGACAATATGGAAACACAGAGCGGCTTTTTATCACGTCATTATGTATTGCATTTCACCAATCCGTTAATTCCATGAATATTATGATGCTGCTGTGCTTTTAAAGCTTATCTGAAACGGTTGCACAGTTCACTTTCAGCAGTTTGCTTTACTTTAAAGAGCCTTTAAAAAGTCTTAAAGAGAATATTGAAGAAATTTACAGCTACTTCTGAGGCCAAGAAGACTAAATACTACAGTCCATGAAAGACTAGAGCATCATAAAACAAAACAAGATAATTACTGTGTTTAACGTTGTTGTTATCGTGAAACACAAACCAAACCAAGGTGATAAAGTATTTGCTTTGTCAAAAGAAGTGCACTAGACAGTTGTTGTGTGGACTGAGGTAGGGGCCGCCTGAAAGGCATACCTAGCCTTTTAACAGTGAGGAACACACGGATGTCACAAACAAGACATCAAGAGAAACAGCCAGCTGGTCCCTAACCTTCAGTCAGTCTGTGTCCCATATGTAGTACAAGTACTACACAGCACAAAAACATCCTGTGGCGTTCTGAACATTAGCATCGAATCGCCCCATGCGATATGCAACTTTTCAGGGAAGTCAGGACCCAATATACACAGTCAGTTAGGAAAGGTAAGGATGGCTTTTTCAAACCGAAATTTGCATCCTGTAGCACTAACTCCAAAAGGTTCTGGGACACTGCACAGTCCATGGAGAATAAGAGCATCTCCTCCCAGCTGCCCACTGCTCTGAGGCTAGGAAACACTGTCACCACTGATAAATCTACGATAATCGATAATTTCAGTAAGCATTTTTCTATGGCTGGCCATGCTTTCCACCTGGCTACCCCAACTCCGGCCAACAGCTCTGCACCCCCCGCAGCAACTTGCTTCTCATCCAGACAGCTGATGTTCTGAAAGAGCTGCAAAATCTGGATCCCTACAAATCAGCCGGGCTAGACAATCTGGACCCTCTCTTTCTAAAATGATCTGCTGAAATTGTTGTGACCCCTATTGCTAGCCTGTTCAACCTCTCTTTCGTATCGTCTGAGATCCCCAAAGATTGGAAAGCTGCACTATACAGTTGCACTATACAGTTAAATAGCACACCCAACTACCTCATCCCCATATTGTATTTATCTGAGATCCCCAAAGATTGGAAAGCTGCCGCGGACTTCAAAGGGGGAGACACTCTAGACCCAAACTGTTACAGACCTATATCCATCCTGCCCTGCCTTTCTAAAGTCTTCGAAAGCCAAGTTAACAAACAGATCACCGACCATTTCAAATCCCACCGTACCTTCTCCACTATGCAATCTGGTTTCCGAACTGGTCATGGGTGCACCTCAGCCACGCTCAAGGTCCTAAACGATATCATAACCGCTATCGATAAAAGACAGTACTGTGCAGCCGTCTTCATCACCCTGGCCAAGGCTTTTGGCTCTGTCAATCATCGCATTCTTATCGACAGATTCAATATCCTTGGTTTCTCTAATGATTGCTTCACCTGGTTCACCAACTTCTTATCAGTGTCTCAAATCAGAGGGCCTGTTGGCCGGACCTCTGGAAGTCTCTATGGGGGTGCCACAGGGTTCAAATCTCGGGCCAACTCCTTTCTCTGTATGTATCAATGATGTCAGTCTTGCTGCTGGTGATTTTCTGATCCCCCTATATTCAGACGACACCATTCTGTATACATCTGGCACCTCTTTGGACACTGTGTTAACAAACCTCCAAACGAGCTTCAAAGCCATACAACACTCCTTCCGTGGCCTCCAACTGCTTTTAAATGCTAGTAAAACTAAATGCATGCTCTTCAACCGATTGTTGCCTGCACACGCCCGCCCGACTAGCATCACTACTCTGGACGGTTCTGAGTTAGAATATGTGGACAACTACAAATACCTAGGTGTCTGGTTAGACTGTAAACTCTCCTTCCAGACTCATATTAACCATCTCCAATCCAAAATTAAATCTAGAATTGGCATCCAATTTTGCAAAAAAGCCTCAAAAGTCTCCTTCACTCATGCCTCCTTCACTCACACTCACCCTCGTAAAACTGGCTATCCTACCGATACTTGACTTCGGCGATGTCATTTACAAAATAGCCCCCTACACTCTACTCAGCAAACTGGATGTAGTCTATCACAGCGCCATCCGTTTTGTCACCAAAGCCCCATATACTACCCACCACTGCAACCTGTATGCTCTCGTTGGCTGGCCCTCGCTTCATACTCATCGCCAAACCCACTGGCTCCAGGTCATCTATAAGTTTACTAGATAAAGTCCCCCCTTATCTCAGCTCGCTGGTCACCATAGCAACACCCACCCGTAGCACGCACTCCGGGAGGTATATTTCACTGGTCATCCCCAAAGCCAACACTTCTTTTGGCCACCTTTCCTTCCAGTTCTCTGCTGCCAATGACTGGAACGAATTGCAAAAATCACTGAAGCTGGAGTCTTATATCTCCCTCACTAGCTTTAAGCACCAGCTGTCGGAGCATCTTACCGATCAATGTACCTGTACTCAGCCATCTGTAAATAGCCCACCCAACTACCTCATCCCCATATTGTTATTTATTTTAGTCTCTTTTGCACCCCGGTATCTCTACTTGCACATCATCATCTGCACATCTATCACTCCAGTGTTAATGCTAAATTGTAGTTGTTTTGCCTCTATGGCCTATTTATTGCCTTACCTCCCTAATCTTCTACATTTGCACATACTGTACATAGATGTTTATATTGTGTTATGGAATGTATGTTTGTTTATGTATACCTCTTTGTTGTTTTTGTTTTTGCCACACTGCTTTGCTTTATCTTGGCCAGGTCGCAACTGGCTTACCAGGTTAAATAAAGATGAAGTAAAAACATATATATATATTTTTTTAAACTCATGTTTTCTATGGATGTCGACAGTGTCTGTACAAGTGAAACTGATTGAATCCTTCCAGACTCATTCACAATCACACACTACAGTAGGGCCTTCTAAATCACGGTTAGCAAGATAAAAGACTGGCGCCATTTAACAGCAATATAACAAAGGGGGAACCTTTCGCTTCAACAGACGGCCACTTCAAGGCTCAGTACTGAAACAAATGAGTAGGTATATTTTCAGAAATGTGGTGACGGGGGTCTAGTCTGGCCTGTAAGGATACATAGACTGGCTCTCTTTGAAATTGGGAATGCATTAGTCATTTTTTTATTAATCCCAAACAGAATTCAAGAGGCTGCACATCAAAATGCAAAGGTCTAAAAGGTCTCTTTCCAGTCTCTCCAGTCTCTTTCCAGTCTCTCCAGTCTCTTTCCAGTCTCTTTCCAGTCTCTCCAGTCGTTCCAGTCTCTTTCCAGTCTTTCCAGTCTCTCCAGTCTCTTTCCAGTCTCTCCAGTCTTTCCAGTCTTTCCAGTCTCTTTCCAGTCTTTCCAGTCTCTTTCCAGTCTCTTTCCAGTCTCTTTCCAGTCTATCCAGTCTTTCCAGTCGTTCCAGTCTCTTTCCAGTCTCTTTCCAGTCTCTTTCCAGTATATCCAGTCTTTCCAGTCTCTCTAGTCTTTCCAGTCTCTTTCCAGTCTCTCCAGTATGTCCAGTCTCTTTCCAGTCTCTCCAGTCCCTCTAGTCTCTCCAGTCTCTCCAGTCTCTCCAGTCTTTCCAGTCTCTCCAGTATGTCCAGTCTCTCTAGTCTCTCTAGTCTCTCCAGTCTTTCCAGTCTCTCTAGTCTCTCCAGTCTCTCTAGTCTCTCCAGTCTCTCCAGTCTTTCCGGTCTTTCCAGTCTCTCTAGTCTCTGCAGTCTCTCTCGTCTCTCCAGTCTCTCCAGTCTTTCCAGTCTCTCCAGTATGTCCAGTCTCTCTAGTCTCTCCAGTCTCTCTAGTCTCTCTAGTCTCTCCAGTCTCTCCAGTCTCTCTAGTCTCTCCAGTCTCTCTAGTCTCTCCAGTATGTCCAGTCTCTCTAGTCTCTCTAGTCTCTCCAGTCTCTCTAGTCTCTCCAGTCTCTCCAGTCTCTCTAGTCTCTCTAGTCTCTCCAGTCTCTCTAGTCTCTCTAGTCTCTCTAGTCTCTCCAGTCTCTCCAGTCTCTCTAGTCTCTCCAGTCTCTCTAGTCTCTCCAGTCTCTCCAGTCTCTCCAGTCTCTCATTACCATACACACATATTTGCCCATTTCACTTCCAAGTTTGACTCCTCCTCTTGTTCCTTGAATTGAAACTCACACATTTTCTACCTGTCCAAATCCTACCAAATGTGTTGAGTCACAACTGTGATTTCATAAGAATTCTCAGGCTAATAATATTAACAATAGTACTGGGAAACATTTGAATGTTGTCCCTTTTGTGTGTGTGTGTGTCAAAGCAACCTCCGAAAGGAAAACGTGCAAATAGATTATTTAGAATTTTTTGCTAAAAATGTTCAAATACAATGTCATCTCAATATACATCTCATATCAATATACAAATACACAAATCCAGTGAGCAAATCTTAATCAACTGGAGTTGTTCCACAAAACCTGCACCTTTCAGGTGTGTTATAAGGATAATGCTGTAATGACATTGATTTGAACTTCATCCCTGGTGACAATCAGTCCCATTCCAGCAGCATGCTTCAGTAATCAACTCTGCTGAGCGTGATGATGGACGTCAAATATACACAACTCCCACACCGTGTACCCTATATAGTGTAATACTTTTGACCAGAGCCCAAAGTAGTGCACTATATATGGAATAGTCTGCCATTTGGGATGTAGACATAGAAACATCACTCACACCGGAAGAGATGGAGGGGACCTTATGCACCGCTTGGCTAGATGAAGAGATGGGGGGGACCTTATGCACCACTTTGCTAGATGAAGAGATGGAGGGGACCTTATGCACCACTTTGCTAGATGAAGAGATGGAGGGGACCTTATGCACCGCTTGGCTAGATGAAGAGATGGAGGGGACCTTATGCACCACTTGGCTAGATGAAGAGATGGAGGGGACCTTATGCACCGCTTGGCTAGATGAAGAGATGGAGGGGACCTTATGCACCGCTTGGCTAGATGAAGAGATGGAGGGGACCTTATGCACCGCTTGGCTAGATGAAGAGATGGAGGGGACCTTATGCACCGCTCGGCTAGATGAAGAGATGGGGGGGACCTTATGCACCGCTTGGCTAGATGAAGAGATGGAGGGGACCTTATGCACCGCTTGGCTAGATGAAGAGATGGAGGGTACCTTATGCACCGCTTGGCTAGATGAAGAGATGGAGGGGACCTTATGCACCGCTTGGCTAGATGAAGAGATGGAGGGGGACCTTATGCATCGTTTGGCTAGATGAAGAGATGGAGGGGACCTTATGCACCGCTTGGCTAGATGAAGAGATGGAGGGGACCTTATGCACCGCTTGGCTAGATGACACGTAGAGGAAGGGAATACTTTGAGTTACAGAGATAGTCATGGGTTAGGGCCAGCAATGGACTAGAACAAGTGACTCAACTCTATTCTTTGTCCCAAATGGCAGCCTGTTCAAAAGTCAAAAGCAGTGCACTATATAGGGAATATGGTGCCATTTGGTCACTAGCATCTATTGCAATCTAACGGATTGGGACAAGGCTAAAGGAAGGCTTTATCTGTTAGGACACATACAGATACATTTATTTTGTAATTGTTAATAATGTAACATTTTTTTAAAACTAGGCAAGTCAGTTACGAACAAATTCTAATTTACAATGATGGCCTATTGACCTTTGAATGCTACAAAGGTCAATAGTGGCCTTGGGGCGAGAACATTTGATTAGGACCCGTAGTTGCAGCCCGGTAACATATCTAAAAACTGTCAATCATATCAGTTCCTCAGTAGAATATCATTTGAAAAGGCACAGCAGTTTGACAGGTTATCATGAATCGCAAGTCTTGAGGAAAAAAAAAAAAAGTGTTAGACTTTAGACCACACAACAATATGTTTTATATTGACACGTTCATCATCGCCAGCAGCAGAGCACAGTGGCAGCAGTAGAGCACAGTGGCAGCAGTAGGGCACTGTGACAGCAGTAGGGCACTGTGGCAGCAGTAGGGCACTGTGGCAGCAGTAGAGCACTGTGGCAGCAGTAGAGCACTGTGACAGCAGTAGAGCACTGTGACAGCAGTAGGGCACTGTGGCAGCAGTAGAGCACTGTGGCAGCAGTAGAGCACTGTGGCAGCAGTAGGGCACTGTGACAGCAGTAGGGCACTGTGGCAGCAGTAGAGCACTGTGGCAGCAGTAGAGCACTGTGGCAGCAGTAGGGCACTGTGACAGCAGTAGGGCACTGTGGCAGCAGTAGGGCACTGTGGCAGTAGAGCACTGTGGCAGCAGTAGAGCACTGTGACAGCAGTAGAGCACTGTGACAGCAGTAGGGCACTGTGGCAGCAGTAGAGCACTGTGGCAGCAGTAGAGCACTGTGGCAGCAGTAGGGCACTGTGACAGCAGTAGGGCACTGTGGCAGCAGTAGAGCACTGTGGCAGCAGTAGAGCACTGTGGCAGCAGTAGGGCACTGTGACAGCAGTAGGGCACTGTGGCAGCAGTAGAGCACTGTGGCAGCAGTAGAGCACCGTGGCAGCAGTAGGGCACTGTGACAGCAGTAGGGCACTGTGGCAGCAGTAGAGCACTGTGGCAGCAGTAGAGCACTGTGGCAGCAGTAGAGCACTGTGGCAGCAGTAGGGCACTGTGGCAGCAGTAGAGCACTGTGGCAGCAGTAGAGCACTGTGGCAGCAGTAGAGCACTGTGGCAGCAGTAGGGCACTGTGACAGCAGTTGGGCACTGTGGCAGCAGTAGAGCACTGTGGCAGCAGTAGGGCACAGTGGCAGCAGTAGAGCACTGTGGCAGCAGTAGAGCACCGTGGCAGCAGTAGGGCACTGTGACAGCAGTAGAGCACTGTGGCAGCAGTAGAGCACTGTGGCAGCAGTAGGGCACAGTGGCAGCAGTAGAGCACTGTGGCAGCAGTAGAGCACTGTGGCAGCAGTGGCAGCAGTAGAGCACTGTGGCAGCAGTAGAGCACTGTGGCAGCAGTAGGGCACAGTGGCAGCAGTAGAGCACTGTGGCAGCAGTAGGGCACAGTGGCAGCAGTAGAGCACTGTGGCAGCAGTAGAGCACTGTGGCAGCAGTAGGGCACAGTGGCAGCAGTAGAGCACTGTGGCAGCAGTAGAGCACTGTGGCAGCAGTAGGGCACAGTGGCAGCAGTAGAGCACTGTGGCAGCAGTAGAGCACTGTGGCAGCAGTAGAGCACTGTGGCAGCAGTAGAGCACTGTGGCAGCAGTAGAGCACAGTGGCATCAGTAGAGCACTGTGGCAGCAGTAGAGCACTGTGGCAGCAGTAGAGCACAGTGGCAGCAGTAGAGCACAGTGGCAGCAGTAGAGCACAGTGGCATCAGTAGAGCACTGTGGCAGCAGTAGAGCACTGTGGCAGCAGTAGAGCACTGTGGCAGCAGTAGAGCACAGTGGCATCAGTAGAGCACAGTGGCAGCAGTAGAGCACTGTGGCAGCAGTAGAGCACAGTGGCATCAGTAGAGCACGGTGGCATCAGTAGAGCACTGTGGCAGCAGTAGAGCACTGTGGCAGCAGTAGAGCACTGTGGCAGCAGTAGAGCACTGTGGCAGCAGTAGAGCACTGTGGCAGCAGTAGAGCACAGTGGCATCAGTAGAGCACTGTGGCAGCAGTAGAGCACTGTGGCAGCAGTAGAGCACTGTGGCAGCAGTAGAGCACAGTGGCATCAGTAGAGCACTGTGGCAGCAGTAGAGCACTGTGGCAGCAGTAGAGCACTGTGGCAGCAGTAGAGCACAGTGGCCGCACCAACATGTAGTTAATATTGACAGGTTCGCCAGCAGTAGAGCTCAGTGGCAGCAGTGCCATGTCCTTGTAAACACGGTTATACATTTGGTGTTTAATACCCCACACAACTTAGTTTGTATTTGGTGTAATTGTATCTTCAAGGTAATACCAAATTGCCGTTGACCTTTGACATCTGAGGTCATAAATATATGCTGTTCTATTTTTTTAATCCTCCACCCAAAAACAAAAATACTCCCTTTGTTCAGAAGCACTTCCCCTGTCTTTGTAAGGGTTTGTATTATTATTACTATTACTATTGGGATATGAACAATAGACTTTGTAACATCCTGTTGTGATTTCCTTGTGTTAGGCAGCACCACTCTGTTTTTGAGACAAATCCTTAATCCTCACAAGATAATGACTATGTAATCCCGATTCCCAGATGAGGGCGTTGGTGAAAAGACGTTTCGTGGCCAACATAAATTCTATTGAAGACAAAAGACATGACGTCAGACTCATTAAAATACAGGACAATTAGAATAAAGAGAGCATGAAGAAGACAAGTCCACTGACTGTCCAATCCTTAACACAATGAATAAATCACGTTATTTTATATCAACATTTAAAAAAAATAAAATAATTTTATGTCTTCTGAATCTCATATATGCAAGCCAAGCTTCACCTACAGTATTGTGCTTACACTCACCCCAGAACCTACACATACACCCACAGAAACATTCAGCACTTCTATGTGCCAGGCTGAACTGTGTGGAAATTATTCATGTTCCTGAAATATTTCACAGTATAATTAATTAGTTTTAAGATTGAATTATAATAATAACGAATGCGTCGTCACGACGTGTGCAATGATCTTTCTCTTTATTTCACCACCAAAATAAAATAGAGGAATATAGCTAATTGTTATTCATATTGTATTGAAATAGTGAGTATAATCGGAGGGATGGATTAAAGCATCCCCGATGCATCATCTTCATGAATATGCGTTTTTTCTTGAGAAACAGTCTCAGAATCTTCTTCTCAGCATGACTCTGTTTTCAAAAGGACTGGTTCATGGTCATCACAGTCCTGTGATCCTCATCTCCCTTCCTGGAAACTTAAGAGAGTCAGAGCACAGCAGTGCTGCTCCTTAAAACACACAAATACACACAAACACCAACAGAAGGACTGTGGTCTGACTAAAGAGTGCCTCTCTCCATCTTTCTCCCTTTCTCGATGACTCTATCTCTCACTCCACCTCTGTCTTTCTCTCTCTCTCTCCAGCTCTCCATGACTCCTCTGCCTCTCTCATATTCCCTCCCTTCCTCTCTCCCTATCTCCCTTCCTCTATCTCTGTGTGTGTGAGGTGACTGGATGCCCACCTCAGGCTACAGGCCATCCCTCCTACCACTTCAACCTTCAATCATGCAACCCCTGGGGGGGCCCCCGAAAGGAGTAAAGAGAACAAGCCATGCCCACCCTGGTGCCATTGTCTGAGATGAGGCAGGCTCAGGGCCCTTGGCATGCAGTGGAGAGCTGGTGTATGTCTGAAGGGAAGGCAGGCTCAGGGTCCTTGGCAGGGAGTGGAGAGCTGGTGTATGTCTGAAGGGAAGGCAGGCTCAGGGTCCTTGGCAGGGAGTGGAGAGCTGGTGTACGGTACACTGGAGTACTCATTATGCCTCTGTAGGGACTGTACTCCAGGGCATTAAATGTGTTGCTGATCAGCTCATTATGGAGCTCTGCTGCAGCCCAGAAGCAGGAGGAGCACCGGAGAGATAAGGAAGGGGAGGGCTGCTCATTACGGAGCTCTGCTGCAGCCCAGAAGCAGGAGGAGCACCGGAGAGATAAGGAAGGGGAGGGCTGCTCATTACGGAGCTCTGCTGCAGCCCAGAAGCAGGAGGAGCAGGAGGAGCACGAGGAGCACGAGGAGCACCGGAGAGAAGAAGGAAGGGGAGGGCTGCCACATTACACTTAATCAGGAGACACCTGTAGACACCTGCACCTCTTTGCCTCTCGTCATCCGCCCTCCTCATCTTCATCCTCTTCCTCAACCAATTGGTTGGTTTGGATGTGGTTGTCTACACCTTCTGGGACTGCATGCAAGGCTTGTGTTTTAATGAAGAAATAAGGAGCTACAGTTAAACATATTGGATAATACCAATTATGCAAATTATACTTATAGTTTGACATGTCCTCTAAACCTCCTGGTTAAGGAAGGAGAATCTGTCAATGTCCTCCTTTATATATATATATATATATATATATATATGTGTATTTTTACAGAGTGGATCAGGATAAACAGGTTGACACATCGTTGACACTGAATTATAGCAAATTAGGGAAAAACTTCCATTATCGAGGGAAGAAGACATTGCTACCCTATTGCATCCTTAAAAAGCACGAGGACTGACAAATTCCACAAACATAGGAAAGAGATTAAAACTTTCACATTCTCAAACTGTATGTATACTGCCTAATTCTGCTGAATAATTACTTTTTTTTTTTAACATAACCTTATTAAGTTTACTTTGATTATAAAGTCATAACCCTGTCTTACTCTTAGATAGCTATGGTAATAAACACAGTATACTGTGTATAACAGATTAATATTGTCATACAAATATATCTCATCTATGCGCTTAGATTCCACAGATTAGATCCAACAAAGTTGGGCTATTTTAAAACCATGCTCTGATAAGCCTGACTGTCAGAGTTCTGCAATGTAAACCACAACTAGATCCTTTGGAATAATAATAATAATAAGTTACAGTTTACCAGAACAGTCATCATGTGTTTAACACTGGCAAAATCATTTTTTTCCCCCCGTTGAGTATATTTTACTGTCATGAAAAATAATAACCACGATATGTGCAAGGTTTGTCAAAACAAATCAAATGTCAACAGAAGTAGAGATTACTTTGAAATGCTTACTTAAAAAACATTTCCCAATGACTCAGAGTAAAACAATAAGATAATAAAAAGGCTATACACACTACAAGGAGGACCGGTATTGAGTCAATGTGCAGGAGTATGAGGTAGTTGAGGTATTGAGTCAATGTGCAGGAGTATGAGGTAGTTGAGGTATTGAGTCAATGTGCAGGAGTATGAGGTAGTTGAGGTATTGAGTCAATGTGCAGGAGTATGAGGTAGTTGAGGTATTGAGTCAATGTGCAGGAGTATGAGGTAGTTGAGGTATTGAGTCAATGTGCAGGAGTATGAGGTAGTTGAGGTATTGAGTCAATGTGCAGGAGTATGAGGTAGTTGAGGTATTGAGTCAATGTGCAGGAGTATGAGGTAGTTGAGGTATTGAGTCAATGTGCAGGAGTATGAGGTAGTTGAGGTATTGAGTCAATGTGTAGGAGTATGAGGTAGTTGAGGTATTGAGTCAATGTGCAGGAGTATGAGGTAGTTGAGGTATTGAGTCAATGTGCAGGGGTATGAGGTAGTTGAGGTATTGAGTCAATGTGCAGGAGTATGAGGTAGTTGAGGTATTGAGTCAATGTGCAGGGGTACGAGGTAGTTGAGGTATTGAGTCAATGTGCAGGAGTATGAGGTAGTTGAGGTATTGAGTCAATGTGCTGGAGTATGAGGTAGTTGAGGTATTGAGTCAATGTGCAGGAGTATGAGGTAGTTGAGGTATTGAGTCAATGTGCAGGGGTACGAGGTAGTTGAGGTATTGAGTCAATGTGCAGGAGTATGAGGTAGTTGAGGTATTGAGTCAATGTGCAGGAGTATGAGGAAGTTGAGGTATTGAGTCAATGTGCAGGAGTATGAGGAAGTTGAGGTATTGAGTCAATGTGCAGGAGTATGAGGTAGTTGAGGTACTGAGTCAATGTGCAGGGGTATGAGGTAGTTGAGGTACTGAGTCAATGTGCAGGAGTATGAGGTAGTTGAGGTATTGAGTCAATGTGCAGGAGTATGAGGTAGTTGAGGTATTGAGTCAATGTGCAGGAGTATGAGGTAGTTGAGGTATTGAGTCAATGTGCAGGAGTATGAGGTAGTTGAGGTATTGAGTCAATGTGCAGGAGTATGAGGTAGTTGAGGTATTGAGTCAATGTGCAGGAGTATGAGGTAGTTGAGGTATTGAGTCAATGTGCAGGAGTATGAGGTAGTTGAGGTATTGAGTCAATGTGCAGGAGTATGAGGTAGTTGAGGTATTGAGTCAATGTGCAGGAGTATGAGGAAGTTGAGGTACTGAGTCAATGTGCAGGGGTTCATGGTAGTTGAGGTACTGAGTCAATGTGCAGGAGTATGAGGTAGTTGAGGTACTGAGTCAATGTGCAGGGGTATGGGGTAGTTGAGGTACTGGGTCAATGTGCAGGGGTACGAGCTAGTTGAGGTACTGAGTCAATGTGCAGGGGTACGAGCTAGTTGAGGTACAGAGTCAATGTGCAGGGGTACGAGGTAGTTGAGGAACTGAGTCAATGTTCAGGGGTTCATGGTAGCTGAGGTACTGAGTCAATGTGCAGGGGTACGAGGTAGTTGAGGTATTGAGTCAATGTGCAGGGGTTCATGGTAGTTGAGGTACTGAGTCAATGTGCAGGGGTACGAGGTAGTTGAGGAACTGAGTCAATGTGCAGGGATTCATGGTAGCTGAGGTACTGAGTCAATGTGCAGGGCATGAGGTAGTTGAGGTACTGAGTCAATGTGCAGGGGTACGAAGTAGTTGAGGTACTGAGTCAATGTGTAGGGATATGAAGTAGTTGAGGTACTGAGTCAATGTGCAGGGGTAAGAGGTAGTTGAGGTACTGAGTCAATGTGTAGGGGTACGAAGTAGTTGAGGTACTGAGCCACTGTCCTGTATTTCAGATGCATGTCCACTGTCCTGTATTTCAGATGAATGTCCACTGCCCTGCATTTCAGATGAATGTCCACTGTCCTGTATTTCAGATGAATGTCCACTGTCCTGTATTTCAGATGAATGTCCACTGTCCTGTATTTCAGATGAATGTCCACTGTCCTGTATTTCAGATGAATGTCCACTGTCCTGTATTTCAGATGAATGTCCACTGTCCTGTATTTCAGATGAATGTCCACTGTCCTGTATTTCAGATGAATGTCCACTGTCCTGTATTTCAGATGAATGTCCACTGTCCTGTATTTCAGATGAATGTCCACTGCCCTGCATTTCTAAGTGGGCATTTGGAATAACTGTGATAGATAAATGTTACAGTGGGCGTTAGAAGTGTGTTCTTTGCACAGTCTTGATGTACAGTACAGTGGGGATTAATGAAACCAGTATAATGTAATTTGCATGAGTGAACTGCCTCCGTGATTTATCCTTCCATGCACAGCACACCTCCCCTTAGGTAATGAAACATTCTTTGAAACGAACTGTCAAGCTGTTGTCTTCTACCAGGCATACAAAGAGCTCAGCAAGCGCCTGTGCTTTACAATCTGACACATTATTTAAACAAATGATAGCAATGGCTTCTCCCTGTCTCTGACTGGCTCTCCCTGTCTCTCTCTGTCTCTGACTGGCTCTCCCTGTCTCTGACTGGCTCTCCCTGTCTCTCTCTGTCTCTGACTGGCTCTCCCTGTCTCTCCCAGTCTCTCTCTGTCTCTGACTGGCTCTCCCTGTCTCTCTCTGTCTCTGACTGGCTCTCCCTGTCTCTGACTGGCTCTCCCTGTCTCACTCTGTCTCTGACTGGCTCTCCCTGTCTCTGACTGGCTCTCCCTGTCTCTCTCTGTCTCTGACTGGCTCTCCCTGTCTCTGACTGGCTCTCCCTGTCTCTCTCTGTCTCTGACTGGCTCTCCCTGTCTCTCCCTGTCTCTCTCTGTCTCTGACTGGCTCTCCCTGTCTCTCTCTGTCTCTGACTGGCTCTCCCTGTCTCTGACTGGCTCTCCCTGTCTCTCTCTGTCTCTGACTGGCTCTCCCTGTCTCTGACTGGCTCTCCCTGTCTCTCTCTGTCTCTGACTGGCTCTCCCTGTCTCTCCCTGTCTCTGACTGGCTCTCCCTGTCTCTCCCTGTCTCTGACTGGCTCTCCCTGTCTCTGACTGGCTCTCCCTGTCTCTCTCTGTCTCTGACTGGCTCTCCCTGTCTCTCCCTGTCTCTGACTGTCTCTCCCTGTCTCTGACTGGCTCTCCCTGTCTCTCTCTGTCTCTGACTGGCTCTCCCTGTCTCTCCCTGTCTCTGACTGTCTCTCCCTGTCTCTGACTGTCTCTCCCTGTCTCTGACTGTCTCTCCCTGTCTCTAACTGGCTCTCCCTGTCTCTGACTGGCTCTCCCTGTCTCTCTCTGTCTCTGACTGGCTCTCCCTGTCTCTCCCTGTCTCTGACTGTCTCTCCCTGTCTCTGACTGGCTCTCCCTGTCTCTGACTGGCTCTCCCTGTCTCTCTCTGTCTCTGACTGGCTCTCCCTGTCTCTCCCTGTCTCTGACTGTCTCTCCCTGTCTCTGACTGTCTCTCCCTGTCTCTGACTGTCTCTCCCTGTCTCTAACTGGCTCTCCCTGTCTCTGACTGTCTCTCCCTGTCTCTGACTGGCTCTCCCTGGCTCTCCCTGTCTCTGACTGGCTCTCCCTGTCTCTGACTGGCTCTCCCTGTCTCTGACTGTCTCTCCCTGTCTCTGACTGGCTCTCCCTGTCTCTGACTGTCTCTCCCTGTCTCTGACTGGCTCTCCCTGTCTCTCTCTGTCTCTGACTGGCTCTCCCTGTCTCTCCCTGTCTCTGACTGGCTCTCCCTGTCTCTCCCTGTCTCTGACTGGCTCTCCCTGTCTCTGACTGGCTCTGACTGTCTCTGACTGGCTCTCCCTGTCTCTCCCTGTCTCTCTCTGTCTCTGACTGGCTCTCCCTGTCCCTGATTGTCTCTGACTGTCTCTCCCTGTCTCTCCCTGCCTCTGACTGGCTCTGACTGGCTCTCCCTGTCTCTGACTGGCTCTCCCTGTCTCTGACTGGCTGTCCCTGACTGTCTCTGACTGGCCCTGACTGTCTCTCCCTGTCTCTGACTGGCTCTCCCTGTCTCTCCCTGTCTCTGACTGGCTCTCCCTGTCTCTCCCTGTCTCTGACTGGCTCTCCCTGGCTCTCCCTGTCTCTGACTGGCTCTCCCTGGCTCTCCCTGTCTCTGACTGGCTCTCCCTGGCTCTGACTGTCTCTGACTGTCTCTCCCTGTCTCTGTCTCTCCCTGTCTCCCCCTGTCTCTGGCTGGCTCTGACTGTCTCTCCCTGTCTCTCCCTGTCTCTGACTGGCTCTCCCTGTCTCTCCCTGTCTCTCCCTGTCTCTGACTGTCTCTCCCTGTCTCTCGCTGTCTCTGACTGTCTCTGACTGGCTCTCCCTGTCTCTGACTGGCTCTCCCTGGCTCTCCCTGTCTCTGACTGTCTCTCCCTGTCTCTGACTGTCTCTCCCTGTCTCTCCCTGTCTTTCCCCGTCTCCCCCTGTCTCTCCCTGGCTCTCCCTGTCTCTCCCTGTCTCTCCCTGTCTCTGACTGGCTCTGGCTGGCTCTCCCTGTCTCTGACTGTCTCTCCCTGTCTCTGACTGGCTCTCCCTGTCTCTGACTGTCTCTCCCTGGCTCTCCCTGTCTCCCCCTGTCTCTGACTGGCTCTCCCTGTCTCTCCCTGCCTCTGACTGTCTCTCCATGGCTCTCCCTGTCTCTGACTGGTTCCCCCAGTCTCTCCCTGTCTCTGACTGGCTCTGACTGGCTCTCCCTGTCTCTCCCTGTCTATCCCTGTCTCTGAACGGTTCCCCCTGTCTCTCTCTGTCTCTCTCTGTCTCTCTCTGTCTCTCCCTGTCTCTCCCTGTCTCTGACTGGCTCTCCCTGTCTCTCCCTGTCTCTCCCTGTCTCTGACTGGCTCTGACTGGCTCTGGCTCCGCCTCTCCTTCCAGTGCAAGTTTGAAACAAATTCAGCCATAATAAATCCAGCCACTACCAATGTAACTCTATTACAGTAAGTCCAGCTGCTGCTACTGTAATTATATTACAATAAGCCCAGCCACTCCCACTCTAATTATATCACAAAAAACCCAGCCACTCCCACTCTAATTATATTACAGTAAGCCCAGCCACTCCCACTCTAATTATATTACAATAAGCCCAGCCACTGCTACTGTAATTCTATTACAATAAGCCCAGCCACTGCTACTGTAATTCTATTATAATAAGCCCAGCCACTCCCACTCTAATTATATCACAATAAGCCCAGCCACTGCCATCTGTCTGTGCATATTGGTTTAGAAACCACAGTGATACTACACAGTCGCATCATCATAATTATCCTACTAACATGTCCTAAACATGTCAAGTACCATTTACAGAGAAGTACCCTCCCATCATTGTGGTGGCTAAGATGGCTAAGAGGATGTGCAACCACGTCCATCACCATGCGTTGATCAGCTGCTTAGCCAACTTGTTGTAGCTAGCTTACTACCTTAGCTGGCTAGCTTTACCGTTACTGACCAAATAAACAGCTTGTTAAACTTGCCCTGAAGTTGTAGACATGCTGCCCAAAAATGAAGAGGAACTGTTATCAGAAATCAGTTTGTAGATCAGCATGTTTCTCCACATGCTGATAGTTACTAATGTTGGGGTCAGCTGAGCACAGCAGCAGCTGACTAGAGCCTACTGACATGTGGCAGAACAGGCAATGCTATCTGCTCCTTTAGAACTCATTCATTGTGATCAAATAATGTTGCTAAAGTAGCTCGCTTACTAGCTAGCAGATGGAATAAACATTTGGTCTTCAGCATTGAGTGTGTGCGCTAGGTTAGCTTCCTATTCATTTCATACGAAATGACTGGCTAAGAGCTACATTAGCAAGCTAAGTTCAGAAAGTCAAACTTCAGAAATTCTGCTCCGTCAAGCACAAAACGTCTTAGGTAGATGTGAAATGGTGCGACTAAGACTTCCCTTTCAAAACACGTCAACATTATTTTCAGATGTTTTAGCTTTGAATAGGTCATTAGGTCACCTACAGATGTAGAATCTTAATTTGAGCCAGATTGCTACAGTTGTAAAATTATACTGCAGCAACAGGAAATGTGAATTATTGGGTGGATTATATATATATATATTTTTTTTTATTATAGGGTTGATAAGTTTTTGTTTATGTCAAATCAAGTCTGACATTTTAATAAAGTGGAAATTTAAAAACTTAAAACAAAACTTGAATGCAGCACAAGTTGAAATGTCCTACTGTATAGTATAAATTCTCAGCAACAGAATAGTGATCAAATTAAGATCCCTACACCTGTAGGTCTAATTTATAAAACGTTATACAGCACATTGCAGCCATAATACTTTTGATCAAACCCATTACCTTTTGAGAGATACAAGAAAGATCAGTACAGAACGAAGACAATGCCCAACCCCGCCATGATCACAGAGATCCTGCATTTAATTCCTAATTCTATGACCATAACAACCTAGACTCTAAACCTGACATAACATATAAATAGTTAGTTCCATGCTTTTCCTTCTAACAAAGCTGCAGTATCTTGTAAAAGGCAAGGTAATTGCATAATACATTTGCAAATAAACATCAATATCGTGCCGTTGGGCCGGTCTGCCCATGTGGTATTATGAACATGGGACAAACTCTCAGCAGTCATTCAGAGGTCAGCCTGAATGTCTATCCAATGCAACTAGTTCTGCCACAGCTCTATTCTTTGATAATCTATAGAATAATGTTGTGTCAGTGATTTTAGTTCAAATTTAATTATGCATCTACTGTTCTTTATCTTTACAATAAATTAGAATTTGCTGTACTGTCTCTGACTGGCTCTCCCTGTCTATCCCTGTCTCTGAACGGTTCCCCCTGTCTCTCCCTGTCTATCCCTGTCTCTGACTGGCTCTGACTGGCTCTCCCTGTCTCTCCCTGTCTCTGACTGGCTCTCCCTGTCTCTCCCTGTCTATCCCTGTCTCTGAACGGTTCCCCCTGTCTCTCCCTGTCTATCCCTGTCTCTGACTGGCTCTCCCTGTCTCTCCCTGTCTCTCCCTGTCTCTGACTGGCTCTCCCTGTCTCTCCCTGTCTATCCCTGTCTCTGAACGGTTCCCCCTGTCTCTCCCTGTCTCTCCCTGTCTCTGACTGGCTCTGACTGGCTCTCCCTGTCTCTCCCTGTCTCTCCCTGTCTCTGACTGGCTCTGACTGGCTCTGACTGGCTCTCCCTGTCTCTCCCTGTCTCTGACTGGCTCTCCCTGTCTCTCCCTGTCTCTCCCTGTCTTTGACTGGCTCTGACTGGCTCTGGCTCCGCCTCTCCTTCCAGTGCAAGTTTGAAACATTGTACTATTTGGTCTTTAATACAGTGATTAAATTTACGTTTATTTCCTGATTTGTTCGGGAAACAATTTTACGTCAGGCAAATGTTTTGGTTTAATTAGCATTCACTACTAACCAAGGCTTGAGTTGTGTACACACACATATGAGTTGACTAATTGCAACTATAACTGTTTGTTTGGAAGTATCACAGCTTACCCTATCAGCAGTATGTAGAAACACAAGACATGTCATTCAGGGCCAGTGCTGTTTGCACATTTGCCAGAGCTACTCACCGAGGTTACTTTACCCTGATTACAGACAATAAATGTCCAATTGTAGCTAACAGTACATTTCATTACATCAATTTGATGAGCTCCTGTACCTGACAGTTATACAAATGAAATAGAAGCATCCCCCAAAAACAGATACATGTAGGACAGAGGCGGCAGATAGCCTAGTGGTTAGAGTGTAGAGGCGGCAGGTAGCCTAGTGGTTAGAGTGTAGAGGTGGCAGGTAGCCTAGTGGTTAGAGTGTAGAGGCGGCAGATAGCCTAGTGGTTAAAGTGTAGAGGCGGCAGATAGCCTAGTGGTTAGAGTGTAGAGGCGGCAGGTAGCCTAGTGGTTAGAGTGTAGAGGCGGCAGGTAGCCTAGTGGTTAGAGTGTAGAGGTGGCAGGTAGCCTAGTGGTTAGAGTGTAGAGGCGGCAGATAGCCTAGTGGTTAAAGTGTAGAGGCGGCAGATAGCCTAGTGGTTAGAGTGTAGAGGCGGCAGGTAGCCTAGTGGTTAGAGTGTAGAGGCGGCAGGTAGCCTAGTGGTTAGAGTGTAGAGGCGGCAGGTAGCCTAGTGGTTAAAGTGTAGAGGCGGCAGATAGCCTAGTGGTTAGAGTGTAGAGGCGGCAGGTAGCCTAGTGGTTAGAGTGTAGAGGCGGCAGGTAGCCTAGTGGTTAGAGTGTAGAGGCGGCAGATAGCCTAGTGGTAGCGGCAGGTAGCCTAGTGGTTAGAGTGTAGAGGCGGCAGATAGCCTAGTGGTTAGAGTGTAGAGGCGGCAGGTAGCCTAGTGGTTAGAGTGTAGAGGCGGCAGGTAGCCTAGTGGTTAGAGTGTAGAGGCGGCAGATAGCCTAGTGGTTAGAGCATCGGGCCAGTAAGGTTGCTGGCCCGACGTAAACATGTAAAAATGTGTCGTTCTGCCCCTGAGCAAGGCAGTTAACCCACTGTTCCCCAGGCGTCGTGGATGTCGATTTAGGCAGCCCCCCCCCTCCACACCTCTATGATTCAGAGGGGCTGGATTACATGCAGGAAGACACATTTCAGTTGAAGGCATTCAGTTGTACAACTGACTATGTAATCCCCTTTCCCTAGTTGATAAACAGCTCTCTACCCAGGGAGAAGCACAAGAACACTCTTTTACTCACTCAATATACGGGCCACTGAATCTCTGCTGCACTGTGTGAAAAAAAGAAGTTATAAGAACCCCTCCCTTAAAACTGAATAAAGCAACGAAGATACACAAACTCCTCGTTTTATCTCTATGTTTATTCTTTACTACATTTTTCTTTTGCCTGCATTAGTAAATGCAAAAAAAAAAATGGAGAAAAAAGTAAGATCAAAATGTTTTTAACTCTGACAATACGAACGTGTTTTCATAGCTCCTTCATCAGCGCAAATCAAACTAGGAATCCCTTGAGTTTTAAAGACACAAAGCTGTTTAGGAGTCACACTTGATATTTCTCCATTCTCTTTGTTGCTCTGCAATCCCTCTATACTCTACTGGGTTTGTGGGAAAGACCTCCCGGTGATGCCAGTAACGTTACCGATAACGTCCTAGCAGAAGTCGATGAAGTTTTACTTTGAGCACTCTGATGAAGTATTAGGATTGGCCTCAAAGCATGGATTAACTCCAGGACATTTATACAGATTGTGTTTCATATATTATATAGTATTCTATATGCCCTGGTGGGCCTATAGAAGTGGTACTGAAAACCTTAACTGTAGTTAAGTAACATATACTACAGTATCTATCAATACACATCATGCTGCCCTAGTGTAGATGCCTTTCCTGCAGTCGAATGACCAAAGCGCCCTCTAGCGGCCTCATGGGTGGAATGTTATTCATATTTTTCACAATTTCATCAACATTATTTATATGTTTAAACTCAGAAAATCAGGTATTTCTATGTCAAACTGTTTTGTTAAATGTCAGTCTTCTGTAATGTATAAAGTGTAATATTGGGAGGCAAACTCAAAATGTAATACATTTCAACTCTATATCTGACATGGTACAGAGGTGTCCTCCAAAACGTGACCCGCCAAACCACGCTTCTTAACACCCACTCGCTTAACCCGGAAGCCAGCTGCACCATTTTGTCGGCGGAAACACCGTACAACTGACAACCGAAGTCAGCCTGCAGGCTCCCGGCCTGCTACAAGGAGTCGCTAGAGCGTGATGAGCCAAGTAAAGCCCCCCCCGTCCAAACCCGGAAGACACTTGGCAAATTGTACGCCACACTATGGGACTCCTGGTCGGTTGTGACACAGCTGGGATCGAACCCCAGGCTGTCGTGACACCGCAACACTGTGATGTAGTACCTTAGACCGCTGCGCCACTCGGGAGGCTTCACATTTTTTACACAAATGTGTTAACATCCCTGTTAGTTAGCATTTCTCCTTTATTCATTGTTTGTGCCCATAACCATGTGTGTGAGGTTTATACTTTTATTTCAAATAGATTTGTTTTAAGACTACCAAGAAACACTCTGTGTGACCCTTATTGAGCTCACTGCAGTAACCCCAGCACTTATAGCTGTCTGTATACAGTGCATTCGGAAAGTATTCAAACCCCTTGACTTTTTCAACATTTTGTCACGTTACAGCCTTATTTTTAAACGAATTAAATAGTTTCTTTGCCCCATCAATTTACACCCAACACCACGTAATGACAAAGCACAATCGTTTTTTTTGGAAATGTTAGCAAATGTATTTATTTTTTAATCTGAAATGTCACATTAACATAAGTATTCAGATCCTTTACTCAGTCCTTTTTTTTGAAGCTCCTTTGGCAGTGATTACAGCCTTGAGTCTTCTTGGGTTGGATTGCAGATTCTCTCAAGCTCTGTCACGTTAGATGGGGAGCATCGCTGCACAGCTATTATCAGGTCACTCCAAAGAAGTTGGATCGGTTTCAAGTCCGGGCACTGGCTGGGCCACTCAAGGACATTCAGAGACTTGTCCTGAAGCCACTCCTGTGTTGCCTTGGCTGTGTGCTTAGGGTCGTTGTCCTGTTGGAAGGTAAACCTTCACCCTAGGCTGAGGTCCTGGGTGCTCAGGTTTTCATCAAGGATCTCTCTGAACTTTTCTCTGTTCATCTTTCCCTCAATCCTGACTATTCTCTCAATCCCTGCCACTGAAAAACATTCCTACAGAATGATGCTGCAACCACCATGCTTCACCGTAGGGAGGTGCCAGGTTTCCTCCAGACGTGATACTTGGCATTCAGGCCAAAGAGTTCAATCTTGGTTTCATCATACCAGATAATCTTGTTTCTCATGGTCTGAGAGTCCAAGCAGGCTGTCATGTGCCTTTTACTGAGGAGTGGCTTCCGTCTGGCCACTCTAGCATAAATTGGTATCTGCCCTGATTGGTGGAGTGCTTCAGAGATGGTTGTCCTTCTGGAAGGTTCTACCATCTCCACAGAGGAAATCTGGAGCTGTGTCAGAGTGTCCATCGGGTTCTTGGTCACCTCCCTGACCAAGGTCATTCTCCCCCGATTGCTCAGTTTGGCCGGGCGGCCAGCTCTAGGAAGGGTCTTGGTGGTTCCAAACTTCTTCAAATTAAGAACGATGGAGGCCACTGCAATCTTGGGGACCTTCAATACTGCATACCCTTCCCTAGATCTGTGCCTCGACATAATCTGGTCTCGTATCTCTACGGACAGTTACTTTGACCTCATGGCTTGGTTTTTGCTCTGACATGCACTGTCAACTGTGGGACCTTATACAGACAGGTGTGTTTTTTTTCCAAATCATGTCCAATCAATTGAATTTACCAGAGATGGACTCCAATCAAGTTGTAGAAACATCTCAATGATGACCAATGGAAACACATGAGCTCAATTTCGAGTCTCATAGCACAGGGTCTGAATACTTATGTGAATAAGGTATTTCAGTTTATATATTTTTTTTATAAATCTTCGATATATTCCAACGCATCATATCACCTAAGTGATGTTTGTGCCTCCAGAGAGTCTCATTTATCCAATCAAAATCTTAGACAGGGTCTTAGATATACACTTAAAGTCAGAGTGATTATGCTGTTCTGTGTACTTCTACAATGCTACTGCTCAGATACTGCATGTCTACTTAGTACTATTCAAGTGATGGAAACACACAAAAAAAAGATGGAAGGTAAACAAACAATTAAAGTGCAATATAGTACCAAACAATGACTCTTCACCCTGGAATATAATCAGTGATCCTTCAGAACATGACGATCACAGCAAAAGCGATGTTCTCTCTGCATGTGTTTGTACTGGCTTAACAGAATAGTAACCAGTAGGACTGATGCACCACTCACAATTGCAATTGCTATTTTGTTCAGGGGATATCTTCTGCCATTGGCAGCGTTTCTTGGCATTGTTCAGGGGGGGAGCTTGGCAGAGCCCGGAAGAGAGAGATCTGTGCCCTAATTTGGGTCACCACTCGTTCCACACAGGAGGGCAACGACAGACCTTACACAGATCTAATCAGGGGAAAACACATATGTTGAATCGGTATTCACTTGATTTAATTGGCATAATTATTCCCCGCCTAATGGAGAGAAAAGACAAAAGTTTGACATCTCAGTCCCACATAAACGTATTGCAGACAGGTGCTGTATTGGAGGCCCACCTGTCAAGATGATTGGTTTGAACAGGGGAGGGGGGAATCTAAATGCAAGGGGGGAATCTAAATGCACTATTCTGGGGCCGTCGGTCTGACTGTGAGACAGTCCCATAGACTACATGGAGAAACAGACAGACACACACAACATAACATAGACTACATGGAGAAACAGACAGACACACAACATAACATAGGAACAGACAGACACACAACATAACATAGGAACAGACAGACACACAACATAACATAGGAACAGACAGACACACAACATAACATAGGAACAGACAGACATACAACATAACAGACAGAAACACAACATAACATAGGAACAGACAGACACACAACATAACATAGGAACAGACAGACACACAACATAACAGACAGAAACACAACATAACAGACAGAAACACAACATAACATAGGAACAGACAGACACACAACATAACATAGGAACAGACAGACACACAACATAACATAGGAACAGACAGACACACAAGATAACATAGACTACATGGAGAAACAGACAGACACACAACATAATATAGACTACATGGAGAAACAGACAGACACACAACATAACATAGACTACATGGAGAAACAGACAGAGACAGGCTTCACGTAACAGACAGGCAGCCAACGATACCCTAGACCCCAGTTTCCCAAACTCTGTCCTCAGGAAACCAAGAGGTGCACCTTCTCGTTTTTTCCCCAAACCCTCTACAACCACTGTGATTATTATTATCTGACCCTGTTATCTGTTCATCTGTGAACGTTTGAACATCTTGGCCATGTTCTGTTATGATCTCCTCCTGGCACAGCCAGAAAAGGACTGGCCACCCCTCAGAGCCTGGTTCCTCTCTAGGTTTCTTTCTAGGTTCCGGACTTCCTAGCCACCCGTGCTTCTACACCTGCATTGCTTGCTGTTTGGGATTTTAGACTGGGTTTCTGTACAGCACTTTGTGACAGTGGCCTGATGTGAAAAGGTCTTCATAAATACATTTGATTGATCGATACTGTACACGGCTGATTCAAATGATCAAAACTAGATGGTTAGTTGATTATTTGTATCAGCTGTGTTGTAATAGGGATAAAATCAAAAAATGTGAGCAGAGTTTGCGAATCCCAGCCCTAGTAGACTATTGTACATGTCACGACTTCCATCGAAGTTGTTCCCTCTCCTTGTTCGGGGGGCGTTCGGCAGTCGACGTCACCGGCTTTCTAGCCGCCACTGATCCATGTTTCATTTTTCCTTTTGTTTTGTCTGTTTTACACACCTGGTTCCCCATCTCATAATTGTGTTCCTTATTTAACCCTCTGGTTTCCCTTTCTGTTTTGTCTGTTTTACACACCTGGTTCCCATCTCATAATTGTGTTCCTTATTTAACCCTCTGGTTTCCCTTTCTGTTTTGTCTGTTTTACACACCTGGTTCCCCATCTAATAATTATGTTCCTTATTTAACCCTCTGGTTTCCCTCTCTGTTTTGTCTATTTTACACACCTGGTTCCCATCTCATAATTATGTTCCTTATTTAACCCTCTGGTTTCCCTGTCTGTTTTGTGCGTGATTGTCTTTTGTGTGTTTGTAATTCGTATCCTGTTTTGTATTTGTTTTATAACGGGATTTTTATTCCATTCTCAGATGGAGTAAATAGAGTGGTTTTACTCTTACCTGTGTCCTGCGCCTGACTCCTTCGCTCTCCTCTAGATAGACTCTGACAGTTTGACATGTGTTCTGCTCAGTAAACACAGTGCAACAACAAAAACAAACAAAAACAAACAACAACAAAAACAAACAACAACAACAAAAACAAACAACAACAAAAACAAACAACAACAAAAACTAACTAAAAACAAAAACAAATTAAAACGTTACGAGAATAAAAATTATTGGCTGGATATGACCAGAACATTTGCATTTGTTCTGTTTCAATAAAATACTATGAATAGGACAATTAAACGTACTTATTTAAAAAAATATTTTTTCATCATTATGCAGGAAAAACAAAAACCGGGTCAGTAGTGGGAGGATGAAGAGGATGAGAGGGTTGAAAGTCAAACTGAATGCCAAACTAGGGTTTCACACCAAGTACCACAGACACAGCAACAACACACGTATCATTCCAAAACTAAACAGTTTGTTGAAACACTGAGGCTAATTATATTTCAAATAGTTATAATTACGGTTTAGCTATCAATATCATGATCTAGTCCCCTTGGTGCATAGGGTGGCGTTTTCGTTGGTCAGGCCATTCCGACTGCTCCAAAACCATAACTGAGGGAGCAGTAATTTGTCAATTTTAATTGTTATGTGGCATCAATGTTTAATATTCATCTGACTTTATGTGTAACTGGTTATGTTAATAGGATTTCAACTCAATTTATTCCACTGTCCTTCATGCATGATGTGTTCTAATGGAACTAACTTGCTTTGCAGCTGAATGGCAAGAGGTTTTAACAGTCCCAATAGGTAGGACACCCAAAATACCAATTTGAACTTCAAACAGTGCTTTCTCTCACTTCACATTGAGCAAGTGCACAACAACTGGAAAGTGGGAGCACTTTTAGCAGAGGAAAAAGATTTATTACCCCCACGTCCTTAACCCAAATTATTATGAGCTATCATACTATAAATGACCATGGACAATTTCACTCTCCCCGGGGAGAACCACTGAGGGAGGGAGAGCCAGAGAGAGAGAGAGAGCCAGAGAGAGCGAGAGAGAGAGAGAGAGAGAGAGAGAGCGAGAGAGAGAGAGAGAGAGTGAGAGAGAGCGAGAGAGAGAGAGAGAGAGAGAGAGACAGAGAGAGAGGGAGAGAGCGAGAGAGAGAGAGAAAGCGAGAGAAAGAGCGAGAGAGAGAGAGAGCCAGAGAGAGAGAGAGAGCCAGAGAGCCAGAGAGAGAGAGAGAGAGAGAGAGAGAGAGAGAGACAGAGAGAGAGCCAGAGAGAGAGAGAGAGAGAGAGACAGAGAGAGGGGGAGAGAGAGAGAGAGAGAGAGAGAGAGCCAGAGAGCCAGAGAGAGAGGGAGAGAGAGAGAGAGAGAGAGAGTGAGAGAGAGCGAGAGAGAGAGAGAGAGAGAGAGAGAGACAGAGAGAGAGGGAGAGAGCGAGAGAGAGAGAGAGAAAGCGAGAGAAAGAGCGAGAGAGAGAGAGAGCCAGAGAGAGAGAGAGAGCCAGAGAGCCAGAGAGAGAGAGAGAGAGAGAGAGAGAGAGAGAGAGAGACAGAGAGAGCCAGAGAGAGAGAGAGAGAGAGAGACAGAGAGAGGGAGAGAGAGAGAGAGAGAGAGAGAGAGCCAGAGAGCCAGAGAGAGAGGGAGAGAGAGAGAGAAAGAGAGGGAGAGAGAGAGAGAGAGAGAGAGACAGAGAGCCAGAGAGAGAGAGAGCCAGAGAGCCAGAGAGAGAGGGAGAGAGAGAGAGAGAGAGAGAGAGAGAGAGAGAGAGAGAGAAAGAGAGAGAGAGAGAGACTTGACTTTTGACTTTTGGTCTTTCTTTATTGAAACATTCTCAATTCATTTAAAACTCACCCCCGCCACTCCTAAAATAAAAAAATAAAAATAAAAATATATCCTGTACAAATCACCATACACAAAAAACCTCTCCTACAACCGTATATCCAAAACATCTTCCCCAGCAATACAGACAGCCCCCCCAACACACCATATCTCCTCAAACATCTCCACACATTTGATCATTTTATAGAACTCAAACTCAACCCTAAGGCGCGCAGAGACCATCCCATTAAACAGTAGTAAAGGGTCTGTTATCCCCCCACCTTTGACCCTGTTCCTCCTTGTTAGCCAAATAGCTAACTTTGCCTGAGCAAACAGAAAATTCAACAAAACACATTTTTCTTTCTCCTTACTCGAATACCTGTATCCCATTATAAACATCCCAACAGCAAAAACCACCCCCAACCTGTCACACAGACATTCCAACAGAGACATTAATGGCATTAACCTGGTGCACACAGAAAACACATGAATTACAGTTTCTTTCATTTGACAGAAAGGACACCCCTGCCCAATTCCCGGATCAACCCGTGCCAACCAGCTGTTAGTGGCCAGGGCTCCATGAAGAACCCTCCACTGGAGGTCCCTGACCTCTTTGGTACTGGGGGTTTGTAGAGCGCCCTCCATCTAAAACCCACCATACTCTCCGCCCCACATACCCCCTGCCACTGATGTGCCTTCACTCCTGTTAGGCTTCTAATGCTCCTAACCTTAACACAGAGGTTGTAGAGGGCTTTACCTCCCACCCCTCAAACTCCCCAGGCTCGGAGTGTTAAAATCTAACAAGTCCTCCAGACCCCCTTGCCAGTCTCCAGTCTCTGCCGTCACCTGCAGTGGCGGGAACATTGGTGGCCCCTCTCCCTTTGGCCTCTCAAACACCCCCTTACCGGCTCAGACAGTGCCTCCTGGACCTCCTCCAGGAATCTCTCCAGCAGCCTAAGAGACGTTATTCCTGTTTGTTGCGCCAAGACCTCCGGGGTTTTCCACCCCTCCTCTCCCAGCAGTCTCAGGTCACCCAGCCTTTGTAAACCCCCTGCCATCAGTTGCCTCTGCAGGTTGGCCGACTGAACCGATCTCAAAGGGATGGCTGGGTTGTGGAAGATAGGCTCCTCCCACACCCACTGCCCAGGCTCCACACCCCCTTCTCGTGTGGGTCTTAGCAGCTGCCAGGCCCTCAGCACCGCAGAGTAAAACTCTGAGAGACCTGCTGTACTCAGCCTCTCCAGCTTCATGAGGAACAGCTGCCGGTCCAACCCTAATCCGCCAGCTCTCCTCAGCAGCTCGCATGCTGGTTCCCTCCAGCCAACATCAGTGTGGTACAGCAGTCTCTGCACCGCCTTTAGTCGGAAAGCAGCCATCCTGCTCTCCAGTTCCACCAGGCCCTGTCCTCCTTCGTGTACGGTCATGTACAAAACTGCTGCCTTCAGCCAGTGATGTCCCGACCAAAAGAAGTCCACCAGCTTGCGTTGCAGGTCTGCAAGCAGACCGGCGGGGGGTTGAGGACAGCCAGTTTATGCCACAAGGAAGATGCCACCAGGTTGTTGATTATCAGCACCCTCCCTCTATATGACACTTGGGACAGGAGCCACCTCCACCTGGCCAGTCTTGACACCACTGCCTGTGACAGCCCCTCCCAGTTCTTGCTGACCCACCTCTCCGAGCCCAGGTACACCCCCAACACTTTAAGCCCTTCACAACCCCACTGCAAACCCCTGGAAGCAGAGGAGGAGCCCTATCCCCCCATGCCCCACATAACAGAGCTTTGCTCTTTCCCCAGTTTACCTTAGCTGATGAAGCTCCCTCGTACACCTTCAGACTGGTCTCTAGTTCCCGCATATCTTGCCCATCCCTGACCATCACAGAAACATCATCTGCATATGCTGAGACTGCTATTCCTGTCACCACATCCATGCCTGTCCAGCACACTCCCGCAGTCTCCTGCGTAGCAGTCCTAAAAAAGGCTCAATGGCTAGTGTGTACAGCTGCCCAGATAGAGGGCATCCTTGTCTAATCCCCGTCTCACCCAGACTGGCCTACTGAGCCCCCTCCCACCTTAACCATACATGACGCCCCAGCATACAACAGCTTCACACAGGTCACAAAACTCTTCCCAAACCCAAACACAGACATCACATTAAACAGATACTCATGATCCACTCTATCAAAAGCCTTCTCTTGATCTAAAGAGACCAGTCCAAAGTTCACATTAGAACCTCTCGACAAGTCCAACATGTCCCTAATCAAGAACAAGTTGTCCGTGATTGAGCGTCCCGGTACACAATATGTCTGGTCCTTGTGTATTATAGAGTCCAGATGGGACTTCAGTCTGTTAGAGAGGACCTTGGCAAAAATCTTGTAGTCCGCACAGAGTAATGCCACAGGCCTCCAGTTCTTAAGTTCACACAAGTCCCCTTTTTTGGGCAGGGGAGTCAGAGCCGCCCGACGGCAGCTCATCGGCAACTCTCCTACCCCGACGCATTCACGCAACACGCAAAAGAAATCCTGTCCAATTGTTCCCCAGAATTTTTTGTAAAATTCCACTGGAAGTCCATCGACCCCGGGTGCACGACCGGGGGACATCTGGGTTACTGCCTCTGCCAGTTCATGTGACAACAGAGGAATGTCCATTTCATCCCTCTGTGCCCGAGAGAGCTTAGGGAGTCCTTCGAACAAGACCTGAGCACACATAGGATCACACATTTCTGCCCTATACAATTCAGTATAAAACTCCACAGTCCGCTCCCGCATCTCCCCCACCACAGAGGTCACCCTCCCATCAGACAGCCGTAGACAATGCATACCCTTGGCTTCACTGCTCTGTCTTTCCAAACCAAAGAAGAAGGAGCTGGGAGCATCCATCTCCTTGAGCATGGAGAACCTAGCTCTTACAAGTGCTCCTTTGCTTTAACCTGGAAAAAACTGCCCAGGTCCCTACGTAAGTCGGCTAAGTTAGCCTGGAGGCCTACATTGCCTTGCCCCACCATCTCTACCTCCATCTCACTAATACACCGCTCTAGTTCCCCCAATACTCTCCTAGCCTCTGAGGATGAGAGAGCTGTGTACTGTTGACAGAAAAGCCGAATTTGCACTTTCCCCACATCCCACCATTGACTCAGAGACTCATACTCCTCTCTTCGCTGCCCCCATCTTTCCCAAAAAGTCTGGAAACCTGAGCAAAAGGTGGCATCTTGTAAGAGCTTTACATTGAACTTCCAATAAGATGCCTGCCGGGGCCCTGGTGAAATAGACAGCCGAGCCATGGTTATGTGGTGATCCGAAAACCCCACTGGGAGAATGGTAGCACCCAGCAGCCTATTGCTCTGATTCCTGGACATGTAAAAACGATCAAGTCGAGCTGCACTCACCCTAGCCCCAAAAACCTTCACCCACGTATACTGTCTTGTGTTTGGATGTTTAGTTCTCCAAACATCCACTAGGTCAAACTGATTAAAGATGTCCCTTAACACTCCCACTGACACTGAATGAGGCTCTTCCCCATTTCTGTCTTTTGTAAAATCCATTGTACAGTTCCAGTCACCTCCGATCACCAGCGTCTCCTCAGGCGCTACTTGTGAGAGTTCCTGTCTAAGACTCCCAAATAGAACCCCTCTTTCTCTCCCTGTGTTAGGCGCATACACATTTATAAAGACAAAAACCATGTTGTTAATTTCTGCTTTAACAACAAGCAACCTACCCCTACACACCTCCTTTGAGGAGCAAATTTTTACAGCCAGACCCGGTGCAAAAGGACTGCCACCCCTGCACTAAGATTTGTCCCATGGCTCAACACACTTGCCCCTTTCCACCAGAGCCCCCAATCAACTTCATTCACCACATCACTATGAGTCTCCTGCAGAAACAACACCTGTACTTTTTTTTGTTTTACATATTCACCCAACACACTCCTCTTTCCCGCATCTCTGGCGCCATTTATATTGAGCGAGCCTACCCGAAGAGTCTCCATAAGAAGTGGGAGAAAAGCCAGCAGAGAAATAGACCAATAGCAAAGCTCAAAAAGCCCCAGTGTCAGTAAGAAATTAAACATTTAAACAGTGTCTGAAGGTAAACCTTTACGCACTATTGTGACCCACTTCCTCAACCTAAACCGTTTCCTGGGTGAGAGGGCACCATGCCCCTCATTTCTCATAGCATGTTGTACTGATCTTACAAACTTTCTAGGATCAGGAAAAAAAGTCTCAAGATTAACTTTTTCCCCCTTAGTCTCATTCAGGAACCTTGTCAGTTCTCTCAACGTGTACTTAGACCCCTCTGGTTGACTGGCTGTCAGCTCCGGGCCAATTGAAGAGGAGTCTGAAAAAAATAACTCCTCATCCTCTTCCTCAGACTCACTTTCCTCCTCTTCACTATCTCCCACCCTGACCACCTGCCCTTTCTCTCTGTTTAGGGCCTCACCCACAGCAACAGGCAACATTTCCATGGTACCTTTATCCACATCCTTTTTCCTTTTCCTCTTGACACCCTCCTCCTCCCCCCCTAATCTCTTACACTTCCCCACTATACTCTCCTCATCCACTAGAATAACCTGACTAGACGCAGTATCATCTGCACCACCCTCTATAGCATGACTAGGGCCAGCCTCAGCTACACCACCCTCCATAGCATGACTAGGGCCAGCCTCAGCTACACCACCCTCCATAGCATGACTAGGCCCAGCATCATCTGCACCACCCTCCATAGCATGTCTAGGCCCAGCCTCAGCTACCCCACCATCTCTAGTCTGACTAGACCCAGCCTCTGCTTCTCCACCATCTCTAGCCTGACTAGCCCCTGCCTCATCTACACCACCATCTCTAGCCTGACTAGACCCAGCCTCATCTACACCACCATCTCTAGACTGACTAGGCCCAGCCTCTGCTGTCTGCATCTCCTTACCCCCTGCATTTTGACCTCGATTTCCCCCACTTGCACCCTCACTCCGTCTATGGCCTTTATGTGGGCACGCAAAGCTCTTGTGCCCCAAATCCCCACATTCAAAACACCGTAGACTATCTGTGCTGGCAAAACCTGCATAGAGCCCCTCCCCATGCCTCACTTTGAAATGCACATTTAGCTGTTGTTCATTATTGTTCAGAAACATAAACACTTGCCTCCTGAACGAAACAACGTGCTTAACGGCATCTGCCTGAAAACCTGCTGACAGTACACGGAAACCGCTAGCAAACTTACCAAAACGACTCAGCTCTTTCCTAATTTGATCGTCCGTAATAAACGGAGGCAAATTTGCCACTACAACTCTTGTTGAAGGGGTAGAGAGAGGTGAAATTGACACCAACACATCTCTTACAAATATTCCACTAGCAATTAGCCTACCGACCAAATTTGCCCTTTTCATGAACACAACCACAGCTTTGTTCATTCTAGAAGCAGAATGTATAAACTCAGCTCCTACCTGTTCACCGACCGCGAGCAGAACCTCCTCCACCTTAACTCCGTTCTCAGGAACACACCTGAATCCATGCTGTATCGACAGCGTCTCGTCCGCGCTAGGCTGAGAAGCCATTGCGCACACTACACCTTCCACCCCGGAAAGTTACTCTGTCCTCTTCCACCCTAACTTTGAAAAAAAAACTTTGGATACCGCTAAAAACAAATATTGCATTAACCCTCCACCATAGAAAATAACATGTAAAGAAAAGAATCAAGAAAGTTAGTTAGGATAGAGCTTTCCACACCAAACACTCAAACTCCAAAAACACCCAGCATGCACCGAGAGAGAGAGAGAGAGAGAGAGAAAGAGAGAGAGAGAGAGAAAGAAAGAGAGAGAGAGAGAGAGAGAGAGAGAGAGAGAAAGAGAGAGAGAGAGCCAGAGAGAGAGGGAGAGAGAGAGAGAGAGAGAGAGAGAGAGAGAGAGAGAGAGAGAGAGACAGAGAGAGAGAGAGATACACTCTGAGTTACTCCCTTTAATTTGTGAAACAAGTGATACAAAAGAAAGAAGCCATACCAAACAAAAGCTTGAACTTGAGTTGCTCTACCCAGCTCATCTACTCTATTTGCATGTGGAAAGATTCCAGACATCTCTGAGGACCTCCTAGTTTCCCTCCACTAGCGGCCCACCTCCTCCTTAATAAAACTAACATGATATTCCCCTGACAGGGATCCCTCTGGACTGTTCAATGTGGAGCCGGAGTCTCCCAGCTAAAAGCCCTTTCCAGCGGTGGTGCCATCATGACATCCTGGTAGCATCCCAAACAGCACCCTATTCCTTATAATATAGTTCACTACCTTTGACCAGGGCCTGTAGGGCTCTGGCCTAAAGTAGTGCCCTATAAAAGGGTGCTATTTGGTACTCAGCTCTTGAGTAGGCTAGCCGACTATGCCAGCCACTTCACAATGCTTTCCTTTTGTCTCCTGAGCAGGCTAACCAACTATGCCAACCACTTCACAATGCTTTGCCTATTGTCTCCTGAGCAGGCTAGCTGACTATGCCAACCACTTCACAGTGCTTTTCTTACTGTCCCTGAGCAGGCTAGCTGACTATACCAGCCGCTTCACAATGCTTTGCCTATTGTCTCCTGAGCAGGCTAGCTGACTATGCCAACCACTTCACAGTGCTTTTCTTACTGTCCCTGAGCAGGCTAGCTGACTATACCAGCCGCTTCACAATGCTTTGCCTATTGTCTCCTGAGCAGGCTAGCTGACTATGCCAGCCGCTTCACAATGTTTTGCCTATTGTCTCCTGAGTAGGCTAGTTGACTATACCAGCCGCTTCACAATGCTTTGCCTATTGTCTCCTGAGCAGGCTAGCTGACTATGCCAACCACTTCACAATGCTTTGCCTATTGTCTCCTGAGCAGGCTAGCTGACTATGCCAACCACTTCACAGTGCTTTTCTTACTGTCCCTGAGTAGGCTAGCTGACTATGCCAGCCACTTCACAATGCTTTGCCTATTGTCTCCTGAGCAGGCTAGCTGACTATACCAACCACTTCACAATGCTTTGCCTATTGTCTCCTGAGCAGGCTAGCTGACTATACCAACCACTTCACAATGCTTTGCCTATTGTCTCCTGAGCAGGCTAGCTGACTATACCAACCACTTCACAATGCTTTGCCTATTGTCTCCTGAGCAGGCTAGCTGACTATGCCAACCGCTTCACAATGCTTTGCCTATTGTCTCCTGAGCAGGCTAACCGACTATGCCAACCACTTCACAGTGCTTTGCCTATTGTCTCCAGAGCAGGCTAGCTGACTATACCAACCACTTCACAATGCTTTGCCTATTGTCTCCTGAGCAGGCTAGCTGACTATACCAACCACTTCACAATGCTTTGCCTATTGTCTCCTGAGCAGGCTAGCCGACTATGCCAACCGCTTCACAATGCTTTGCCTATTGTCTCCTGAGCAGGCTAGCTGACTATGCCAACCGCCTCACAATGCTTTGCCTATTGTCTCCTGAGCAGGCTAGCTGACTATGCCAACCGCTTCACAATGCTTTGCCTATTGTCTCCTGAGCAGGCTAGCCGACTATGCCAACCGCTTCACAATGCTTTGCCTATTGTCTCCTGAGCAGGCTAGCTGACTATGCCAACCACTTCACAGTGCTTTGCCTATTGTCTCCTGAGCAGGCTAGCTGACTATGCCAACCGCTTCACAATGCTTTGCCTATTGTCTCCTGAGCAGGCTAGCCGACTATGCCAACCGCTTCACAATGCTTTGCCTATTGTCTCCTGAGCAGGCTAGCTGACTATACCAGCCGCTTCACAATGCTTTGCCTATTGTCTCCTGAGCAGGCTACTTGACTATGCCAGCCGCTTCACAATGCTTTGCCTATTGTCTCCTGAGCAGGCTAGCTGACTATGCCAACCACTTCACAATGCTTTTCTTACTGTCTCCTGAGCAGGCTAGCTGACTATGCCAACCACTTCACAATGCTTTTCCTATTCTCTCCACCGTCATTAAGATGCCCTACGGCTCCTTTTACAAGTTGATAGAAAGCTTGCATGGGCAGACTACTTTCATCTCTCTTCGAACTCGTCTTTTCTGTGGTATTTTTATATCTGCAGAGTTGAGATGTAGCTAGTCGTGCAAATGTGGCAATTAGTTTCCCCAAGCTCTACCAAGAGAACATGATTTGCTTAATGATTAAAGTAATGTGGATGTGTGGAAATGTGATAATTCAGGAGGTTAGCATGATTTTTATACAAGACCGTTAGAGCTTCTAATATGCTTACAAGGCTCAGGCAGGACATATACCAAGCGTTTGGCGGGATTAGAAGGTGAGGACAAAACTTTTTCAAACACATTTACGAACAACAACTTATAGACGCATACAAATAATGACTACATGTCTTGCTTTTGAAACCGTCTTAGAAATCAACAAAACCTTTTACATTGCAGCTTAATTCAATTTATTTTTTAACAATATATACTCAAGGCTATTTTACTGACTACCAACACCTTGTAACACCAAATAAGATCCACATTTAATGTAAACTAGGAATAAATGTTCTGACTATGCTGGAAATAAAAAAAATAAAAAAATGTATCAATCTAGAAATCTTATCTTCAACGTGCTTCAACACCTGCATTGCTTGCTGTTTGGGGTTTTAGGCTGGGCTTCTGTACAGCACTTTGAGATCAGCTGATGTACGAAGGGCTAGCCAACGTGCTTCTACACCTGCATTGCTTGCTGTTTGGTGTTTTAGGCTGGGCTTCTGTACAGCACTTTGAGATCAGCTGATGTACGAAGGGCTAGCCACCGTGCTTCTACACCTGCATTGCTTGTTTGGGGTTTTAGGCTGGGCTTCTGTACAGCACTTTGAGATATCAGCTGATGTACGAAGGGCTAGCCACCGTGCTTCTACACCTGCATGGCTTGCTGTTTGGGGTTTTAGGCTGGGCTTCTGTACAGCACTTTGAGATATCAGCTGATGTACGAAGGGCTAGCCACCGTGCTTCTACACCTGCATGGGTTGCTGTTTGGGGTTTTAGGCTGGGCTTCTGTACAGCACTTTGAGATATCAGCTGATGTACGAAGGGCTAGCCACCGTGCTTCTACACCTGCATGGGTTGCTGTTTGGGGTTTTAGGCTGGGCTTCTGTACAGCACTTTGAGATATCAGCTGATGTACGAAGGGCTAGCCACCGTGCTTCTACACCTGCATGGCTTGCTGTTTGGGGTTTTAGGCTGGGCTTCTGTACAGCACTTTGAGATATCAGCTGATGTACGAAGGGCTAGCCACCGTGCTTCTACACCTGCATGGGTTGCTGTTTGGGGTTTTAGGCTGGGCTTCTGTACAGCACTTTGAGATATCAGCTGATGTACGAAGGGCTAGCCACCGTGCTTCTACACCTGCATGGCTTGCTGTTTGGGGTTTTAGGCTGTGCTTCTGTACAGCACTTTGAGATATCAGCTGATGTACGAAGGGCTAGCCACCGTGCTTCTACACCTGCATGGGTTGCTGTTTGGGGTTTTAGGCTGGGCTTCTGTACAGCACTTTGAGATATCAGCTGATGAAAGAAAGGCTAGCCACCGTGCTTCTACACCTGCATGGGTTGCTGTTTGGGGTTTTAGGCTGGGCTTCTGTACAGCACTTTGAGATATCAGCTGATGTACGAAGGGCTAGCCAACGTGCTTCTACACCTGCATGGGTTGCTGTTTGGGGTTTTAGGCTGGGCTTCTGTACAGCACTTTGAGATATCAGCTGATGTACGAAGGGCTAGCCAACGTGCTTCTACACCTGCATGGGTTGCTGTTTGGGGTTTTAGGCTGGGCTTCTGTACAGCACTTTGAGATATCAGCTGATGTACGAAGGGCTAGCCAACGTGCTTCTACACCTGCATGGGTTGCTGTTTGGGGTTTTAGGCTGGGCTTCTGTACAGCACTTTGAGATATCAGCTGATGTACGAAAGGCTAGCCAACGTGCTTCTACACCTGCATGGGTTGCTGTTTGGGGTTTTAGGCTGGGCTTCTGTACAGCACTTTGAGATATCAGCTGATGTACGAAGGGCTAGCCAACGTGCTTCTACACCTGCATGGGTTGCTGTTTGGGGTTTTAGGCTGGGCTTCTGTACAGCACTTTGAGATATCAGCTGATGAAAGAAAGGCTTTATAAATACATTTGATTTACATTTTTAAAGGTATTGACATTGTAAAAAATGTCCCACGCTACTTATTATATTCACCTGGCTGTTATGACACTGAACTATTAGACTAGATATGAAATCATTGTTTTACTTCATAGTCCAGAAATATACTTTGTTTTGTTTTGAGTGTGTACATGCACGTTTAACATACACATTATGAAGCTTTACACTGTCAATGCGTTTCATTACACATTTAGCAACATATACCCAGAGGGATTATTGGGGTGGGTTAACGAACATAAAATATACAAACACAATGTGTTAATTACCTTAAGACTAGTTAATTACAATGGATTTGACTGACACATGCAGAATTAAGCAGAATTAGCCAGCATGATCTTTTATTTTTTTGCATTATCTTAATGGAATGTATATGAAAGAAGGTGCCATCTTTGAGAAGGGAAGGTCATGATAAGATGGATGCTCGTGAAGGGGGCAGTCTGCGGGGCAGTCTACGGGGCAGTCTACGGGGAAGTCTACGGGGCAGTCTGCGGGGCAGTCTACGGGGCAGTATACGGGGCAGTCTGCGGGGCAGTCTGCGGGGCAGTCTGCGGGGCAGTCTGCGGGGCAGTCTACGGGGCAGTCTACGGGGCAGTCTGCGGGGCAGTCTGCGGGGCAGTCTACGGGGCAGTATACGGGGCAGTCTGCGGGGCAGTCTGCGGGGCAGTCTACGGGAAGTCCACGGGGCAGTCTGCGGGGCAGTCTGCGGGGCAGTCTACGGGAAGTCTACGGGGCAGTCTACGGGGCAGTCTACGGGAAGTCTACGGGGCAGTCCACGGGCAGTCTGCGGGGCAGTCTGCGGGGCAGTCTACGGGGCAGTCCACGGGGGCAGTCTGCGGGGCAGTCTGCGGGGCAGTCTACGGGGCAGTCTGCGGGGCAGTCTACGGGAAGTCTACGGGGCAGTCTGCGGGGCAGTCTGCGGGGCAGTCACGGGGCAGTCTGCGGGGCAGTCTACGGGCAGTCTGCGGGGCAGTCTACAGGGGGCAGTCTACGGGGCAGTCTGCGGGGCAGTCTACGGGGCAGTCTACGGGGCAGTCTGCGGGGCAGTCTGCGGGGCAGTCTACGGGGCAGTCTGCGGGGCAGTCTACGGGGCAGTCTACGGGGCAGTCTGCGGGGCAGTCTACGGGGCAGTCTGCGGGGCAGTCTGCGGGGCAGTCTACGGGGCAGTCTGCGGGGCAGTCTGCGGGGCAGTCTACGGGGCAGTCTACGGGGCAGTCTGCGGGGCAGTCTACGGGGCAGTCTGCGGGGCAGTCTACGGGGCAGTCTGCGGGTGCGTTGGATAATATCCCTCTGTCAGAAAATCACTTAGTCAACAAAAGATGCTAAAAAAAACAACCATGATGCGATAGCTGTAAAGAAGCACTTGTTTTAGACACAGCAGATTGAAAAGAAGCCCTCCATTTTAACTGGCGCCTTCAGTCTCCTCCAGGTAATGCTATTAGATGCCACTAATATCTTGGGATGCTCTTCAAAAGCCAAAATGCACTTTTGCTAAACAGCAAGGCAGTAATAACCAGTGACAGCACTCAAGGAGCCCAGATTTAAAAAAGCTTTTGCTTCTGATTGGTTCAAGTAATTGGGCCATATAAAAAAAAAACTTAATTGATGGAATTCATAAACTAAATCAGATATTTTCCTAACTCGACTGGCTGGTTGGTGTTACTAGGCAACATGGTTGATCCAAGCACACATGCAATCTACGTAAAGCCCAACAACTGTTTGTAGCTTACTCACCGGCTTTACAAACATGACCACAAAAGCAAAGCACTATGGGTTTTGGAGTCCATTTGGCTTGAAACATACTGAACAGGAAATAAGATCCTGAAAAGAAAAAGGAAGGGGATATAAATCCCATTCTCTTGCAGTGTAAGAATACACAACATGGTATTTAGATTCCCCCAATTGTCAGTGTGCATACAGAAACTCAGTCTCCTATCGATTCAAACACACTCTCTTGCTGTTCAAAAAAATATATTTATCCTGTAGCCCACTAATCAATTGTATTGAATATAGGGCCTGATCTTCCTACATACAGATTAGATCCTTGCCAAAAAAAAAAAAAGAATCAATTTGTGGCTGATATGCTCAATCTTTTTGGCTCAGATATGAGTATAAAAACTATCACATACAACACCCATGTCTGTATTTCCTCATTTGTGCATAACCTCCTGCACGTTCCGAAAAAACAGTACCGCAGAATAGCTTGAGGGTTGTTAAGGGGTTGTTAGGGTATTGATGGTTACACTAGCATTATCTTGTAATAGCTGAGAAATAGAAACGAAAAGGTCATTTCTGATTGAGCCGACATATGCAGTGTCTTCCCGTGAGTGCGGTCTCCACCGACGTGGGAACATTGCTCTCTACAATTCAATTGGGCTTTAGCTCTGAATTTTCCGTGGATTGAATAGAGTGCATCGTAAAGTGCATCTTGAATTATAATTGAATCAACACAATCTTGAGTTAACTCTTTGCACCTGAAGGATTAACATGGAATATGAAAGAAACACAATACCATAAATTACCAAACAAGAGGATGGAGAAACTCTGATAACAATACCGCCCTACGGCAGTAACTTCTCATTTGGTCAAAAATTTGTTTATGTAATTTTTGCTACATTAAATACATGCTTAATCATGTGGACAAGTATCCTGCCTCTATTGTATTGTGATTTGGAAAAAAAATCTATAATTGCACTAGGTGATTGCACTAGGTAATTGCACTAAGTAATTGCACTAGGTAATTGCACTAGGTAATTGCACTAAGTAATTGCACTAGGTAATTGCACTAGGTAATTGCACTAAGTAATTACACTAAGTAATTGCACTAGGTAATTGCACTAAGTAATTGCACTAGGTAATTGCACTAGGTAATTGCACTAAGTAAATGCACTAAGTAATTGCACTAGGTAATTGCACTAAGTAATTGCACTAGGTAATTGCACTAAGTAATTGCACTAGGTAATTGCACTAAGTAATTGCACTAGGTAATTGCACTAGGTAATTGCACTAGGTAATTGCACTAAGTAATTGCACTAGGTAATTGCACTAGGTAATTGCACTAAGTAAGTGCACTAGGTAATTGCACTAGGTAATTGCACTAGGTAATTGCACTAAGTAATTGCACTAGGTAATTGCACTAGGTAATTGCACTAGGTAATTGCACTAAGTAATTGCACTAGGTAATTGCACTAAGTAATTGCACTAGGTAATTGCACTAGGTAATTGCACTAAGTAATTGCACTAGGTAATTGCACTAGGTAATTGCACTAAGTAATTGCACTAGGTAATTGCACTAAGTAATTGCACTAGGTAATTGCACTAAGTAATTGCACTAGGTAATTGCACTAAGTAATTGCACTAGGTAATTGCACTAGGTAATTGCACTAAGTAATTGCACTAGGTAATTGCACTAGGTAATTACACTAGGTAATTGCACTAGGTAATTACACTAGGTAATTGCACTAGGTAATTGCACTAAGTAATTGCACTAGGTAATTGCACTAGGTAATTGCACTAAGTAATTGCACTAAGTAATTGCACTAGGTAATTGCACTAGGTAATTGCACTAGGTAATTGCACTAGGTAATTGCACTAAGTAATTGCACTAGGTAATTGCACTAGGTAATTGCACTAAGTAAATGCACTAAGTAATTGCACTAGGTAATTGCACTAAGTAATTGCACTAGGTAATTGCACTAAGTAATTGCACTAGGTAATTGCACTAAGTAAGTGCACTAGGTAATTGCACTAGGTAATTGCACTAGGTAATTGCACTAAGTAATTGCACTAGGTAATTGCACTTGGTAATTGCACTAAGTAATTGCACTAGGTAATTGCACTAGGTAATTGCACTAGGTAATTGCACTAAGTAATTGCACTAGGTAATTGCACTAGGTAATTGCACTAGGTAATTGCACTAAGTAATTGCACTAGGTAATTGCACTAAGTAATTGCACTAGGTAATTGCACTAGGTAATTGCACTAAGTAATTGCACTAGGTAATTGCACTAGGTAATTGCACTAAGTAATTGCACTAGGTAATTGCACTAAGTAATTGCACTAGGTAATTGCACTAAGTAATTGCACTAGGTAATTGCACTAAGTAATTGCACTAGGTAATTGCACTAGGTAATTGCACTAAGTAATTGCACTAGGTAATTGCACTAGGTAATTACACTAGGTAATTGCACTAGGTAATTACACTAGGTAATTGCACTAGGTAATTGCACTAAGTAATTGCACTAGGTAATTGCACTAGGTAATTGCACTAAGTAATTGCACTAAGTAATTGCACTAGGTAATTGCACTAGGTAATTGCACTAGGTAATTGCACTAGGTAATTGCACTAAGTAATTGCACTAAGTAATTGCACTAGGTAATTGCACTAAGTAATTGCACTAGGTAATTGCACTAGGTAATTGCACTAGGTAATTGCACTAAGTAATTGCACTAGGTAATTGCACTAAGTAATTGCACTAGGTAATTGCACTAAGTAATTGCACTAGGTAATTGCACTAGGTAATTGCACTAAGTAATTGCACTAGGTAATTGCACTAAGTAATTGCACTAAGTAATTGCACTAGGTAATTGCACTAGGTAATTGCACTAGGTAATTGCACTAGGTAATTGCACTAAGTAATTGCACTAGGTAATTACACTAGGTAATTGCACTAGGTAATTGCACTAAGTAATTGCACTAAGTAATTGCACTAGGTAATTGCACTAGGTAATTGCACTAGCACTAAGTAATTGCACTAGGTAATTGCACTAAGTAATTGCACTAGGTAATTGCACTAGGTAATTGCACTAAGTAATTGCACTAGGTAATTGCACTAGGTAATTGCACTAAGTAATTGCACTAGGTAATTGCACTAAGTAATTGCACTAGGTAATTGCACTAGGTAATTACACTAGGTAATTGCACTAGGTAATTGCACTAAGTAATTGCACTAAGTAATTGCACTAGGTAATTGCACTAGGTAATTGCACTAGGTAATTGCACTAAGTAATTGCACTAGGTAATTGCACTAGGTAATTGCACTAAGTAATTGCACTAGGTAATTGCACTAGGTAATTGCACTAAGTAATTGCACTAGGTAATTGCACTAAGTAATTGCACTAGGTAATTGCACTAAGTAATTGCACTAGGTAATTGCACTAAGTAATTGCACTAGGTAATTGCACTAGGTAATTGCACTAAGTAATTGCACTAGGTAATTGCACTAGGTAATTGCACTAAGTAATTGCACTAGGTAATTACACTAGGTAATTGCACTAGGTAATTGCACTAAGTAATTGCACTAGGTAATTGCACTAGGTAATTGCACTAGGTAATTGCACTAGGTAATTGCACTAGGCTACTGTGAAACCAAGGTAAATAAAAGCACATTTTCCTCATTTCCTGCCTTTTTTTGCTTGGTAGGGCGGAATAGTGAATGCTGTGGGTGAGAAAGAGGAGAAAGTTCCGTTCCTCCCTCAAGGCAACACCAGGAGAGGTATTCTGATTATCCAAGTCACAGAATGTTCTCCTCTCTGGGCCTTGTTATGCCCCTTTAAACAGAATTTAGAAATGAGTTATTCGTGGGTAGTCTGAAAAGTCTGACACCAGATTTTTCTTAGATTTCCTCCACTCTGATAAACATGTATGTAGTGAATAATATACGTAGATACTTAACATGTCTGGAAGTCCTGAAGAGATGTTATTGCTGTTTGGCAGAAATCTTTTAATTATGTACTGTAACCTATATAGTTTATTGATACCTAAGTAAGACAAAAAAAAAACATCCGTGGCGGAAAGTGAGATTGGTTGCTTGTCTAATGTTATCTAGTGGGTATTATTTGGCAAGCTTCGTTAAAGCTAGCTATATCTGTTAAAGGCATCAAACCAGCGATGTGGAGTTAGATAACGCAGAGACTATCCAGCCCGTTGGTTGTTCTGGTTTGTCTGCTAACCTGATGGAGGGTACCACGTCAGACTGCATCAGTCAGTTAACTAAGTTACACAAGCTGAGGATCAGATCCACTAGAGCCTCGCTCACTGCTGTAAAGGCACGGGAGAGGGTGGCTGCTGTTTTATTGGCTCTTAACCAACCGTGATATTTTGTTTTTTTAGGTTGGCATTGCTTGTAACTTATTTTGTACATACTGTTGCTGCTACCATCTCTCATGACCGAAGAGAGCTTCTGGAATTCAGAACAGCGATTACTCACCTCGAATTGGACGAATAATTATTCTTTAATGAGTCGGACGAGAGGGATTTACTCCAGATACACACATATATGCCATCATCCCCTTCATTCTCAGGAGAAAGAGACAGAGGTTTCGCGGAAGGAGATCCGGATGTCCTGTGAGGATCAGGCGAAGTGCGGCTAATCGGCCTTTGCCATCTGCAACATTGACCTAGTGGCTGGGGACTTTAATGCAGGGAAACTTCAATTCATTTTACCTCATTTCAATCACCATGTTAAGTGCAACCAGAGGGGAAAAAACTCTAGACCACCTTTACTCCACACACAAAAATGCGTACAAAGCTCTCCTTCGCCCTCCAATTGGAAAATCTGACCATGATTCCATCCGCCTGATTCCTGCTTACAATCAAATATTAAAGCAGGAAGCACCGGTGACTCAATCAATAAACAAGTGGTCAGATGAAGCAAATGCTAAGCTACAGGACTGTTATGCTAGCACAGACTGGAATATGTTCTGGGATTCCTCCGATGGCATTGAGGACTACACCACATCAGTCACCGGCTTCATCAATAAGTGCATTGAGGACGTCGTCCCCACAGTGACTGTACGTACATCCCCAATCAAAAACCATGGATTACAGGCAACATCCACATTGAGCTAAAGAGAGCTTCGCTGCAGCTTTCAAGGAGCTGGACTCCAACTCGGAAGCATATAAGAAATCCCGCTATGCCCTCCGACGAACCATCAAACAGGCAAAGCGTAAATACAGGACTAAGATCGAATCGTACTACATCGGCGCCGACGCTAGTCGGATGAGGCAGGCAAACTATTACAGATGACAAAGGGAAGCACAGCTGAGAGCTGCCCAGTGAAGCGAGCTAAATTACTTCTATGCTCGCTTCAAGGCAAGTAACACTGAAACATGCCCTAGACCCACTCCAATTTGCATACCGCCCAAAAAGATCCACAGATGATGCAATCTCTATTGCACTCCACAGTGCCCTTTCACACCTGGATAAAATGAACTCCTATGTGAGAATGCTATTCATTGACTACAGCTCAGCGTTCAACACCATGGTGCCCTCAAAGCTCATCACTAAGTTAAGGACCCTAGGACTAAACACCTCCCTCTGAAACTGGATCATGGACTTCCTGGTGGGCTGCCCCTCAGGGGTGCAGGCTCAGTCCCCTCCTGTACTCCCTGTTCACTCATGACTGCACAGCCAGGCACGACTCCAACACCATCATTAAGATTGCAAATGACAAAACAGAGGTCTGGCCTGAGCACCGACAACGACGAGACAGCCTATAGAGAGGAGGTCAGAGACCTGACTATTTGGTGCAAGGACACCAACCTCTCCCTCAACGTGATCAAGACAAAGGAGATGATTGTGGAATACAGGAAAAGGAGGACCAAGCACGCCCCCCTGTATTGGAGCAGGTTGAGAGCTTCAAGTTCCTTGGCATCCACATCACCAACAAATGAACATGGTCCAAACACACCAAGACAGTAATGAAGAGGGCAAGACAAAAGATGTATCATGGGTCCCCAGATCCTCAAAATGTTCACTGCCTGGTATGGCAACTGCTCGGCCTCTGACCGCAAGGCACTACAGAGATTAATGCGAATGACCCAGTACATCACTGGGGCCAAGCTTCCTGCCATCCAGGACCTCTTTACCAGGCAGTGTTAGAGGAAGGCCCTAAACATTGTCAAAGACTCCAGCCACCCTAGTCACAGACTGTTCCCTCTGCTACCGCACGGCAGTGGTCGGAGTGGTCCAAGTCTAGGTCCAAGAGGCTTCTAAACAGCTTCTACCCCCAAGCCATAAGACTCCTGAACATCTAATCAAATGGCTACCCAAACTATGTGCATTGTCCCCCACTTTTTTACACTGCTGCTACTCTCTGTTATTATCTATGCATAGTCACCTGAATACCTTTACCTATGTACATGTACATACTACCTCAATTACCTCAACTAACTGGTGCCCCCGCACATTGACTCTGTACCGGTTCCCCTTGTATATAGCCATGCTATTGTTATTTTACTGCTGCTCTTTAATTATTTGTTATTTTTATTTCTTACTTTTTTAGGTATTTTTCTTAAAACTGTAGTGTTGGTTAAAGACTTGAAAGTAAGCATTTCACTGTAAGGTCTACACCTTTTGTATTCGGCGCAAGTGACAAACAGAAGTTGATTTAATTAGCTCTTTATTTAAAGGTAGAGTTATTGTTTTAAGCTACTGATAATTAAACACAACTCCGCTTGCCTCCAATTGACCACATTGTTTTAATAGTTCATGAATGCTAGTTCATTTCGTAGGAGACCAGACTGAGCCAATCCCCCAGTTGTATGATGTGACAAAGAGTCGAAGTCAAATTGAATTATCCTCTCTCTGTTTCATGGCCCTCCCAACCCCTCATCTTCCCTCTTTCATGGTCCTCCCAACCCCTTCTCCTCCCTCTGTTTCATGGCCCTCCCAACCCCTCATCTTCCCTCTTTCATGGTCCTCCCAACCCCTTCTCCTCCCTCTGTTTCATGGTCCTCCCAACCCCTCCTTCTCCCTCGCTTTCATGGCCCTCCCAACCCCTTCTCCTCCCTCTGTTTCATGGTCCTCCCAACCCCTCCTCCTCCCTCTGTTTCATGGCCCTCCCAACCCCTCCTCCTCCCTCTGTTTCATGGCCCTTCCTACCCCTCTTCCTACCACTGTTTCATGGCCCACCCAGCACTCCTCCCTCTACCCCCCGAGCCTTCCCCTCTCAATGTACTTATTTCCCTCACCAGCAGTCTCTGAACAGTGTTACATTGTACAGCCTTAGTTTTAACCCTCACTGCCTCCATGCATGAAAATGACTCTGGTACTTGACGTTTTAAGGGAGAGATGAAGAAACATTCCCCAAGAGCAGCATTCTTCCAGATGAGAGGCAGCATTCCTCCAGATAAGAGGCAGGATTCCTCCACAGAGAAGAGTCACCATTCCTTCAGAGAAGAGGCAGGATTCCTCCAGATAAGAGGCAGGATTCCTCCAGATAAGAGGCAGAATTCCTCCAGATAAGAGGCACCATTCCTCCAGATAAGAGGCAGGATTCCTCCAGATAAGAGGCAGGATTCCTCCAGATAAGAGGCAACATTCCTCCAGATAAGAGGCAGGATTCCTCCAGATAAGAGGCAGAATTCCTCCAGAGAAGAGTCACTATTCCTCCAGATAAGAGGCAGGATTCCTCCAGATAAGAGGCAGCATTCCTCCAGATAAGAGGCAGCATTCCTCCAGATAAGAGGCAGGATTCCTTCAGGGAATGTGTCTTGACATGTTCTGCCTTTTAAGTCTTCTCTTCAAAGTTAAGGAGTCGGAACAGATAGTTTTGAAGGCTCCTAATCTGGAATCTTAGAAAAATAATATTGATTGTCCTGATCTTGTCACACACTCTCCTTTTCTACTAATATGATAGGCTACATCATGAATGTGATAGGCTACATCATGAATGTGATAGGCTACATCATGATTGTGATAGGCTACATCATGAATGTGATAGGCTACATCATGAATGTGATAGGCTACATCATGAATGTGATAGGCTACATCATGATTGTGATAGGCTACATCATGAATGTGATAGGCTACATCATGAATGTGATAGGCTACATCATGAATGTGATAGGCTACATCATGAATGTGATAGGCTACATCATGATTGTGATAGGCTACATCATGATTGTGATAGGCTACATCATGAATGTGATAGGCTACATCATGAATGTGATAGGCTACATCATGAATGTGATAGGCTACATCATGAATGTGATAGGCTACATCATGAATGTGATAGGCTACATCATGAATATGATAGGCTACATCATATTTACACTGAGGGGGGAGGTATGACAATTAAAATAGTGTCTATGTTAATCTGATGGCACAGGTGGCAGGTATAATCTAATGAGAAGAATGACCATACTGTACATGTACATGTCTATATCCAGAAGAACTATCATACTGTACTGTATGTGTAATACATCCAGAGCTCATTGCAGTTGCTGCCTATGATTAAGCATTGAGTTACAGTATTGTATATAATTGGGACCCTATTGCAAGTAAAGAGAGACTATTTCACCTCATGACCAAGAAGATAAGATGCGCCATTGTATTTGCACCTGGCGAAACACATGACCCATACCTCACAAGGCATTGGAATGAGCTCTATAAGCAGGAGGTCACTGCTATCGCCATCCAAAGATTATCCAATTTGAATAAACGCTTGGAGTTAAGGATGACAGCAGTGGTGTAGTCTACGGCGATACGAATGTCACTTCTTATTGATATCTACATAGAGCATTGATGTGAATCACACTGCTGCTCTCTCATTTAGCTATTTGTGCCTTACGGATTGTGGTTAGTTGTGGATGGCTGTTCAGAAATCTAAATGTGTATTTGAACCCAGAAATGGTTGAATTCAAGAAGTTTAAGCTGCCTATCAACCATTGTTTTTGAAACAGGTGGACAGCCTGTGAAAAACGTGCTCTTGCAACAGCTGCATAGTGCAGATTTCAGCCTATGGAATAATAGTGGGTGTTTTATTGCTCAATCTAATTCATGATGATAAAAAAAAATATCATCCACAGGCCTAATGGATACCTGATCAAACTTACACACTTTAAACAGGGTTGTAGCTGTACGGTAATTGAACAGGATTGTAGCTGTATGGTAATTGAACAGGATTGTAGCTGTACGGTAATTGAACAGGATTGTAGCTGTATGGTAATTGAACAGGATTGTAGCTGTACGGTAATTGAACAGGATTGTAGCTGTACGGTAATTGAACAGGGTTGTAGCTGTACGGTAATTGAACAGGAATTGAACTAATTGAACAGGATTGTAGCTGTATGTAATTGAACAGGATTGTAGCTGTACGGTAATTGAACAGGATTGTAGCTGTATGGTAATTGAACAGGGTTGTAGCTGTGTGGTAATTGAACAGGATTGTAGCTGTATGGTAATTGAACAGGATTGTAGCTGTACGGTAATTGAACAGGATTGTAGCTGTATGGTAATTGAACAGGATTGTAGCTGTATGGTAATTGAACAGGATTGTAGCTGTACGGTAATTGAGCAGGGTTGTAGCTGTACGGTAATTGAACAGGAATTGAACTAATTGAACAGGATTGTAGCTGTATGTAATTGAACAGGATTGTAGCTGTACGGTAATTGAACAGGATTGTAGCTGTATGGTAATTGAACAGGGTTGTAGCTGTGTGGTAATTGAACAGGATTGTAGGTGTATGGTAATTGAATGGGATTGTAGCTGTACGGTAATTGAACAGGATTGTGGCTGTACGGTAATTGAACAGGATTGTAGCTGTACGGTAATTGAACAGGATTGTAACTGTATGGTAATTGACAGGGTTGTAGTTGTATGGTAATTGACAGGGTTGTAGTTGTATGGTAATTGAACAGGATTGTAACTGTATTGTAATTGAGCAGGATTGTAACTGTATGGTAATTGAACAGGATTGTAGCTGTATGGTAATTGAACAGGATTGTAGCTGTATGGTAATTGAACAGGATTGTAACTGTACGGTAATTGAACAGGATTGTAACTGTATGGTAATTGAACAGGATTGTAGCTGTACGGTATTTGAACAGGATTGTAACTGTATTGTAATTGAGCAGGATTGTAACTGTATGGTAATTGAACAGGATTGTAGCTGTACGGTAATTGAACAGGATTGTAGCTGTACAGTAATTGAACAGGATTGTAGCTGTACGGTAATTGAACAGGATTGTAGCTGTACGGTAATTGAACAGGATTGTAGCTATATGGTAATTGACAGGGTTGTAGTTGTATGGTAATTGAACAGGATTGTAACTGTATTGTAATTGAGCAGGATTGTAACTGTATGGTAATTGAACTGGATTGTAGCTGTATGGTAATTGAACAGGATTGTAGCTGTATGGTAATTGAACAGGATTGTAGCTGTACGGTAATTGAACAGGATTGTAGCTGTACGGTAATTGAACAGGATTGTAGCTGTATGGTAATTGAGCAGGATTGTAACTGTATGGTAATTGAACAGGATTGTAGCTGTACGGTAATTGAACAGGATTGTAGCTGTACAGTAATTGAACAGGATTGTAGCTGTACGGTAATTGAACAGGATTGTAGCTGTACGGTAATTGAACAGGATTGTAGCTGTATGGTAATTGACAGGGTTGTAGTTGTATGGTAATTGAACAGGATTGTAACTGTATTGTAATTGAGCAGGATTGTAACTGTATGGTAATTGAACAGGATTGTAGCTGTGTGGTAATTGAACAGGCTTGTAGCTGTACGGTAATTGAACAGGATTGTAGCTGTATGGTAATTGAACAGGATTGTAGCTGTACGGTAATTGAACAGGATTGTAGCTGTGCGGTAATTGAACAGGATTGTAGCTGTACGGTAATTGAACAGGATTGTAGCTGTATGGTAATTGAACAGGGTTGTAGCTGTATGGTAATTGAACAGGATTGTAGCTGTATGGTAATTGAACAGGATTGTAACTGTACGGTAATTGAACAGGATTGTAGCTGTAAGGTAATTGAACAGGATTGTAGCTGTATGGTAATTGAACAGGATTGTAACTGTACGGTAATTGAACAGGATTGTAGCTGTATGGTAATTGAACAGGATTGTAGCTGTATGGTAATTGAACAGGATTGTAGCTGTACGGTAATTGAACAGGATTGTAGCTGTATGGTAATTGAACAGGGTTGTAGCTGTATGGTAATTGAACAGGATTGTAGCTGTATGGTAATTGAACAGGATTGTAACTGTACGGTAATTGAACAGGATTGTAGCTGTATGGTAATTGAACAGGATTGTAACTGTATGGTAATTGAACAGGATTGTAACTGTACGGTAATTGAACAGGATTGTAGCTGTATGGTAATTGAACAGGATTGTAGCTGTATGGTAATTGAACAGGATTGTAGCTGTATGGTAATTGAACAGGATTGTAACTGTACGGTAATTGAACAGGATTGTAACTGTATGGTAATTGAACAGGATTGTAGCTGTACGGTATTTGAACAGGATTGTAACTGTATTGTAATTGAACAGGATTGTAACTGTATTGTAATTGAGCAGGATTGTAACTGTATGGTAATTGAACAGGATTGTAACTGTATGGTAATTGAACAGGATTGTAACTGTATTGTAATTGAGCAGGATTGTAACTGTATGGTAATTGAACAGGATTGTAACTGTATGGTAATTGAACAGGATTGTAACTGTATGGTAATTGAACAGGATTGTAACTGTACGGTATTTGAACAGGATTGTAACTGTATTGTAATTGAACAGGATTGTAACTGTATGGTAATTGAACAGGATTGTAGCTGTACGTTAATTGAACAGGATTGTAGCTGTACGGTAATTGAACAGGATTGTAGCTGTACGGTAATTGAACAGGATTGTAACTGTACGGTAATTGAACAGGATTGTAGCTGTATGGTAATTGAACAGGATTGTAGCTGTACGGTATTTGAACAGGATTGTAGCTGTACGGTAATTGAACAGGATTGTAGCTGTATGGTAATTGAACAGGGTTAAGTTGTATGGTAATTGAACAGGATTGTAACTGTACGGTAATTGAACAGGATTGTAGCTGTATGGTAATTGAACAGGATTGTAACTGTACGGTAATTGAACAGGATTGTAGCTGTATGGTAAATAAACAGGATTGTAGCTGTATGGTAATTGAACAGGATTGTAACTGTACGGTAATTGAACAGGATTGTAGCTGTATGGTAATTGAACAGGATTGTAGCTGTATGGTAATTGAACAGGGTTAAGTTGTATGGTAATTGAACAGGATTGTAGCTGTACGGTAATTGAACAGGATTGTAGCTGTATGGTAATTGAACAGGGTTAAGTTGTATGGTAATTGAACAGGATTGTAGCTGTGTGGTAATTGAACAGGATTGTAGCTGTACGGTAATTGAACAGGATTGTAGCTGTACGGTATTTGAACAGGATTGTAGCTGTACGGTAATTGAACAGGATTGTAGCTGTACGGTAATTGAACAGGATTGTAGCTGTACGGTAATTGAACAGGATTGTAGCTGTATGGTAATTGAACAGGGTTGTAGCTGTATGGTAATTGAACAGGATTGTAACTGTACGGTAATTGAACAGGATTGTAGCTGTATGGTAATTGAACAGGGTTGTAGCTGTATGGTAATTGAACAGGATTGTAACTGTACGGTAATTGAACAGGATTGTAGCTGTATGGTAATTAAACAGGTTTGTAGCTGTATGGTAATTGAACAGGATTGTAACTGTACGGTAATTGAACAGGATTGTAGCTGTATGGTAATATAACAGGATTGTAACTGTACGGTAATTGAACAGGATTGTAGCTGTATGGTAATTGAACAGGATTGTAGCTGTATGGTAATTGAACAGGATTGTAACTGTACGGTAATTGAACAGGATTGTAGCTGTATGGTAATTGAACAGGATTGTAACTGTACGGTAATTGAACAGGATTGTAGCTGTATGGTAATTGAACAGGATTGTAACTGTACGGTAATTGAACAGGATTGTAGCTGTATGGTAATTGAACAGGATTGTAGCTGTATGGTAATTGAACAGGATTGTAGCTGTATGGTAATTGAACAGGATTGTAACTGTACGGTAATTGAACAGGATTGTAGCTGTATGGTAATATAACAGGATTGTAACTGTACGGTAATTGAACAGGATTGTAGCTGTATGGTAATTGAACAGGATTGTAGCTGTATGGTAATTGAACAGGATTGTAACTGTACGGTAATTGAACAGGATTGTAGCTGTATGGTAATTGAACAGGATTGTAACTGTACGGTAATTGAACAGGATTGTAGCTGTATGGTAATTGAACAGGATTGTAACTGTACGGTAATTGAACAGGATTGTAGCTGTATGGTAATTGAACAGGATTGTAACTGTACGGTAATTGAACAGGATTGTAGCTGTATGGTAATTGAACAGGATTGTAGCTGTATGGTAATTGAACAGGATTGTAGCTGTATGGTAATTGAACAGGATTGTAGCTGTATGGTAATTGAACAGGATTGTAACTGTTCGGTAATTGAACAGGATTGTAGCTGTATGGTAATTGAACAGGATTGTAACTGTACGGTATTTGAACAGGATTGTAGCTGTATGGTAATTGAACAGGATTGTAGCTGTATGGTAATTGAACAGGATTGTAACTGTACGGTAATTGAACAGGATTGTAGCTGTACGGTAATTGAACAGGATTGTAGCTGTATGGTAATTGAACAGGATTGTAACTGTACGGTATTTGAACAGGATTGTAGCTGTACGGTAATTGAACAGGGTTAAGCTCTATGATACGTTGATGGTGTGAAGCAACATTTTGTTTCCAGACAACCTGCTTTGGTTTCCTTGTGTAGCCAGGGGGACTAAATCCTGCCGACTGTAACCTAATCCGAAGAAACATTTTATTACAAATTACTTGTTATTATTTTTGAGAATTCATCCGCAATTAAGAGTTATAAATCTGTTTCCTCCATGGAAGAGTCAAATTAGCGTACATCTACCATGGTCAGACCACCAGGAAACCATCATGTAGATGATTGGAGGGACTTCAGAAAACCATGCATCTTTTATGGCTCGGCCAGTCAAAATATATGGATCCCATAGACATGTAATGCAACTAACACTTAATTGATCCTCCAATTTCTACCAGCTTGCGTCTAAGCACAGATATCGATAACTAACGTAACAGTGATCAGTCCGGAACGCCCCAGAAGTTAACTACAGCTACTATTTCTGCTGGACACCTCTGGCAATTCCTTTATTGCATCTAAAAATACGAGGTCCCTATGGTCCTTGATGCTGATTTGAAGTTGTTTTTTTCTTCTTCTCCCGTCTCTGATTTACATGCAAGCTGAAGAACAGTCTATGCACTGTATCTATCTCCGTGTAGCGGTGGTAGTGAGAGATGCTAATGGATCCCTTCTACTCTATGCCAGCAGCATACCACCCTGCATACCGCTGCTGGCTGGCTTCTGAAGCTAAGCAGGGTTGGTCTTGGTCAGTTCCTGGATGGGAGACCAGATGCTGCTAGAAGTGGTGTTGGAGGGCCATTAGGAGGCGCTCTTTCCTCCGCTCTAAAAAAATACCCCAATGCCCCAGGGCAGTGATTGTGGACACTGCCCTGTGTAGGGTGCCGTCTTTCGGATGGGACGTTAAACAGGTGTCCTGACTCTCTGAGGTCATTGAAGATCCCATGGCACTTATCGTAAGAGTAGGGGAGTTAACCCCGATGTCCTGGCTAAATTCACAATCTGGCCTTCAAACCATCATGGTCACCTAATAATCCCCAGTTTACAATTGGCTCATTAACCCCCCTCCTCTCTCCTGTAACTATTCCCCAGGTCGTTGCTGCGAATGAGAATGTGTCCTCAGTCAAATTACCTGTAAAAATAACAGATAAATAAATAAAATAAAAATGTCCATGCAGAGGTTGTAGTGAGAGATGCTAACGGATCCCAGCTAAATGCTACTCTTTATCCTTGTAGAGGTTGCAGTGAGAGATGGTAACGGATCCCTGCTTGCAGTGAGAGATGCTAACAGATCCCTGCTAAATGCTACTCTATGTCCATGTAGAGGTTGTAGTGAGAGATGCTAACGTATCCCTGCTAAATGCTACTCTATGTCCATGTAGACAATGCAGTGAGAGATGCTAACAGATCCCTGCTAAATGCTACTCTATGTCCATGTAGACAATGCAGTGAGAGATCCCTGCTAAATGCTACTCTATGTCCATGTAGAGGTTGTAGTGAGAGATGCTAACGTATCCCTGCTACATGCTACTCTATGTCCATGTAGAGGTTGTAGTGAGAGATGCTAACGTATCCCTGCTACATGCTACTCTATCTCCATGTAGACAATGCAGTGAGAGATGTTAACAGATCCCTGCTAAATGCTACTCTATGTCCATGTAGACAATGCAGTGAGAGATGCTAACAGATCCCTGCTAAATGCTACTCTATGTCCATGTAGAGGTTGTAGTGAGAGATGCTAACGTATCCCTGCTAAATGCTACTCTATGTCCATGTAGAGGTTGTAGTGAGTGATGCTAACGTATCCCTGCTAAATGCTACTCTATGTCCATGTAGAGGTTGTAGTGAGAGATGCTAACGTATCCCTGCTAAATGCTACTCTATGTCCATGTAGAGGTTGTAGTGAGAGATGCTAACGTATCCCTGCTACATGCTACTCTATGTCCATGTAGTTGGTTGTAGTGAGAGATGCTAACGTATCCCTGCTACATGCTACTCTATCTCCATGTAGACAATGCAGTGAGAGATGTTAACAGATCCCTGCTAAATGCTACTCTATGTCCATGTAGACAATGCAGTGAGAGATGCTAACAGATCCCTGCTAAATGCTACTCTATGTCCATGTAGAGGTTGTAGTGAGAGATGCTAACGTATCCCTGCTAAATGCTACTCTATGTCCATGTAGAGGTTGTAGTGAGTGATGCTAACGTATCCCTGCTAAATGCTACTCTATGTCCATGTAGAGGTTGTAGTGAGAGATGCTAACGTATCCCTGCTAAATGCTACTCTATGTCCATGTAGAGGTTGTAGTGAGAGATGCTAACGTATCCCTGCTACATGCTACTCTATGTCCATATAGAGGTTGTAGTGAGAGATGCTAACGTATCCCTGCTAAATGCTACTCTATGTCCATGTAGACAATGCAGTGAGAGATGCTAACGTATCCCTGCTAAATGCTACTCTATCTCCATGTAGACGTTGCAGTGAGAGATGCTAACAGATCCCTGCTAAATGCTACTCTATGTCCATGTAGACAATGCAGTGAGAGATGCTAAGGGATCCATAATAACACTGAGACAGGCGAAGAAGCCAACCACTCAGTGCTTCTTCCTAGGCCTCTAGAGGCGACATGATCTCATGTTATCCAGGTTTCCCTGAGGCATTAAGGCTTTCAGTGCCAGGTCTATGAGAGCTGGATTGAAACACTCATATTTTTCAGTCACACCGCTAAATGATGTATCACAGAAGCAGAGTGAGTCCAATTTAAAAGGAAGTTGCCACAGTAGCTGTGACTGGAACTGGCTTTCATATACACTGTTGTTCTACTGATTTTGATGTTTTTATCTCCACCAGAATACACAGATACCTGGTTTTTGTCTTGTAGATCTGTTCAGTGGGAGGGTACTAATTTACCAAATTATTTATTTGATTGATCATTGACACTGTTGGGCTTGGCATTACCGTGCACTTCTTCCAGCCTCTGACTCAAATGGCACCCTAATCCCTAAATAGTGCACCACTTTAACCAGAAATGGTACCCTATTCCCTATAGAGTGCACTACTTTAACCAGAAATGGCACCCTATTCCCTATAGAGTGCACTACTTTAACCAGAAATGGCACCCTATTCCCTATAGAGTGCACTACTTTAACCAGAAATGGCACCCTATTCCCTATAGAGTGCACTACTTTAACCAGAATTGGTACCCTATTCCCTATAGAGTTCACTACTTTTGACCAGGGCCCCACTATGTAAAAGATAGGGTGTCATTTGGGACGTACCCCCTGTGTCCTGGCCCACATCCAGTGATTTGTGACCTCCGTATGTGGCCCTGTGTGTAGTCAGCATTCAAAGGTACGGTACGTAGTGATATTAGACACACGATACACATGAGGAGGAGCACTGTGTGCTCTAGTCACTGATTATAATGTATAGCTGAGGTGGTCAACAACAGCACATAACCACTTTCCCTAATTCAAAGTCAGTGTTGAGAGAGAGAGAGAGAGAGAGAGAGAGAGAGAGAGAGAGAGAGAGAGAGAGAGAGAGAGAGAGAGAGAAAGAGAGTGAGAGAGAGAAAAAGAGAGCGAGAGAGAGAGAGAGAGAGAGAGAGAGAGAGAGAGAGAGAGAGAGAGAGAGAGAGAGAGAAAACAAAAGAGAGAGAGAGAGATGTCCTACAGTGATTATTGTATTGTGAACATCACATACACACAATGAGATATACAATGTGTTGTTTGGCTTCTCCCTTGAGAACTGTGTGTATTTTCACAAAGAAATCTGAAATTGTTCTTGCTAGAATGTATTTCATCATCTGTCACAGCGCACACACTTTATTAATGAATGACCAGTCCTAGAAAAACCTAGAAATACAAAAGATTCCCCAACTGATTCCCAGACAGTGGTCGATGTGAAACACACAGGGCAAACAAATGTAGTGACTCTCGGTGACCTTAATCACATTCAGGTTCATCCAGGCTCCCGTTTTCACTCGCGGGCCCTTAGTTCAGGTCACTGCCTCGAAGACAAAGTAGAGCAAAGTCATTATCTCAGTCACCCAGACAATACAATAAGGTCTCTGCTCGCAATTCTGCTCGCAATTCACTGAAGTGTTGTCCATTTCCTCAGGCTGACCCACCACATGTGCACACAAAGATCCTGGATGTGTGAAGTGGTAATCTATGCTGAGAAGTTCTATGTGACCTACACCCCCCCTCCCCCCTCCCCACACACACATATCACACACATGCAGGCTCACTACCATCACCAATCCCCCCCTTGTTTCCATAGAGTTACATCACAACATAATACTCTAAACAGAAGAACAAAACAGAATGAGATAAACTAACCCTGATTCCATCTAATTTCTGTTTTGTTGATGTCTAATTTCACTTGGAATATAGAATATCTTGCTTTGCTCTACAGTGATGAGTAGAAAGGCAGAATTCAGTTTCCATTTGCAGTGTCTTCACGTTGTAATTATACCAAATTGGCCTCTAATTTAGTTATTGGAAAGGGAGCTCTTAAAAATAAACGGGTTTTGAAAGGAAACCGTTGCTCGTCTTGAAGGTGTTCAACTGTATCATAAATCATGGAACAAAAGGTGTATAAAAAAATAAACATTAGGCCGGTAAAATGTTAATTAAAAGACACATTTTCTTTAACTGACTCTGAACGACCATTTGGCAAGTTACTACTACCGGTAGACACAAGTCATAAGGATATAAAGTGATGTTGAAGCCCTGAGATCAAGAACAAGCCTGCTCACTCTTTTTTGAAGACAGAACACACTTACATTCTTTTTCATAGCCAATGAATATCACATGTATAATTTAAAACTACTCTTGACAATATCCCTGACTATGTCTGTCTCACTGCTGCCTTACGTCTTCCTCTCTGCTGGTCTTACTGCAATAGAGGGTGGTATCTAGAGAGAAGAACTGTAGCATTCTGGTCTTACTGCAGTAGAGGGTGGTATCTAGAGAGAAGAACTGTAGCATTCTGGTCTTACTGCAGTAGAGGGTGGTATCTAGAGAGAAGAACTGTAGCATTCTGGTCTTACTGCAGTAGAGGGTGGTATCTAGAGAGAAGAACTGTAACATTCTGGTCTTACTGCAGTAGATGGTGGTATCTAGAGAGAAGAACTGTAGCATTCTGGTCTTACTGCAGTAGAGGGTGGTATCTAGAGAAGAACTGTAACATTCTGGTCTTACTGCAGTAGATGGTGGTATCTAGAGAGAAGAACTGTAGCATTCTGGAATTACTGCAGTAGAGGGTGGTATCTAGAGAAGAACTGTAACATTCTGGTCTTACTGCAATAGAGGGTGGTATCTAGAGAGAAGAACTGTAGCATTCTGGAATTACTGCAGTAGAGGGTGGTATCTAGAGAAGAACTGTAACATTCTGGTCTTACTGCAGTAGATGGTGGTATCTAGAGAGAAGAACTGTAACATGCTGGTCTTACTGCAGTAGAGGGTGGTATCTAGAGAGAACTGTAACATTCTGGTCTTACTGCAGTAGAGGGTGGTATCTAGAGAGAACTGTAACATTCTGGTCTTACTGCAGTAGAGGGTGGTATCTAGAGAGAACTGTAACATTCTGGTCTTAATGCAGTAGAGGGTGGTATCTAGAGAGAACTGTAACATTCTGGTCTTACTGCAGTAGAGGGTGGTATCTAGAGAGAAGAACTGTAACATTCTGGTCTTACTGCAGTAGAGGCTGGTATATAGAGAGAAGAACTTTAGCATTCTGGTCTTACTGCAGTAGAGGGTGGTATCTAGAGAGAACTGTAACATTCTGGTCTTACTGCAGTAGAGGGTGGTATCTAGAGAGGAGAACTGTAACATTCTGGTCTTACTGCAGTAGAGGGTGGTATCTAGAGAGAACTGTAACATTCTGGTCTTACTGCAGTAGAGGGTGGTATCTAGAGAGGAGAACTGTAACATTCTGGTCTTACTGCAGTAGAGGGTGGTATCTAGAGAGAACTGTAACATTCTGGTCTTACTGCAGTAGAGGGTGGTATCTAGAGAGAACTGTAACATGCTGGTCTTAATGCAGTAGAGGGTGGTATCTAGAGAGAACTGTAACATTCTGGTCTTACTGCAGTAGAGGGTGGTATCTAGAGAGAAGAACTGTAACATTCTGGTCTTACTGCAGTAGAGGCTGGTATATAGAGAGAAGAACTTTAGCATTCTGGTCTTACTGCAGTAGAGGGTGGTATCTAGAGAGAACTGTAGCATTCTGGTCTTACTGCAGTAGAGGGTGGTATCTAGAGAGAAGAACTGTATCATTCTGGTCTTACTGCAGTAGATGATGGTATCTAGAGAGAAGAACTGTAACATTCTGGTCTTACTGCAGTAGATCGTGGTATCTAGAGAGAAGAACTGTAACATTCTGGTCTTACTGCAGTAGATGGTGGTATCTAGAGAGAAGAACTGTAGCATTCTGGTCTTACTGCAGTAGATGGTGGTATCTAGAGAGAAGAACTGTAGCATTCTGGTCTTACTGCAGTAGAGGGTGGTATCTAGAGAGAAGAACTGTAGCATTCTGGTCTTACTGCTGTAGATGGTGGTATCTAGAGAGAAGAACTGTAGCATTCTGGTCTTACTGCAGTAGATGGTGGTATCTAGAGAGAAGAACTGTAGCATTCTGGTCTTACTGCAGTAGATGGTGGTATCTAGAGAGAAGAACTGTAACATTCTGGTCTTACTGCAGTAGATGGTGGTATCTAGAGAGAAGAACTGTAGCATTCTGGTCTTACTGCAGTAGATGGTGGTATCTAGAGAGAAGAACTGTAACATTCTGGTCTTACTGCAGTAGAGGGTGGTATCTAGAGAGAAGAACTGTAACATTCTGGTCTTACTGCAGTAGATGGTGGTATCTAGAGAGAAGAACTGTAGCATTCTGGTCTTACTGCAGTAGATGGTGGTATCTAGAGAGAAGAACTGTAGCATTCTGGTCTTACTGCAGTAGATGGTGGTATCTAGAGAGAAGAACTGTAACATTCTGGTCTTACTGCAGTAGAGGGTGGTATCTAGAGAGAAGAACTGTAACATCCTAATCTTACTGCAGTAGAGGGTGGTATCTAGAGAGAAGAACTGGTTTGAGCTGGTTCTTCAGCTGGTTTGAGATCTATCGCCATTATCCACCGCTAATGACTCTGTAAACACATTGATCCTTGCAGACAGTTTGAAGTGTTTGCAACCAATGTCCACATACAGCTCAGAAACGTGACAGGACTTTACAACCAGACAAAGCTGTTCAATTCTCTACTTCAGAAGAACCTTAAAATCCATCAGATAACAGTATGTGTTGTTTGATAGATATTTAGTCATTTTTCAAGGCTATGGAACGGTACTTCAGTATCTATCCAAACCATTTCATGTAGAACATGTAACATGACAGGTTTAAGTTACTCCTTTACAATTCTTCTGATTCTGCTATCAAATCACCACTCAGATATGTTTAAATATATTATCTTTGACAAGACCAGTGTATTTTGCATTGGTAGAAAAAGTACCCAATTTTTAAGCTGACATAGGGAATGGTTTTAAGATGGTCATAAAATTGATAATTTAGCTACTTGATTTCGAATTTTAGGACACCTTTAGGTATAAAGAAAAATACATAATTTAAAAATGTAAAAATATATATTGATTATGGCCTTTACTACTAAAGCCCATAGAAACACAATGAATAACACATTCATAAATGGTAAAAAGGACTGTAAAATAAATTATCATACGATATAAGGTTTTTAAGTGTCTGTCGTAAATCTAGGAGATGTAAAAAAAATAAATCTCAGGACATATTTATATTCGTGATAGTCTCCCCTTTCCATAGAGTTCAGACGCTACAGACGTTTTACTTGAAAAGACTGATTTTCGGGACGTCTCCTGGTCTGACAGACACCGCTCTGGCTCTGTCACCTTTCACCCCGCAGATGCGGAAGTTCGACACTGGCGGAAGTTGTGGAAGGAGACGTATCGAATGCAAAAATATCTCTAGTTTAAACGGATGGTTTTAGGTTGTAACTTGATGTGTGTCAATCGATTCTAGGGGGCTTGATTGAAAATGACTCAAGTAAAAGTGAAAGTCACCCAGTAAAATACTACTTGAGTAAAAGTGAAAGTCACCCAGTAAAATACTACTTGAGTAAAAGTGAAAGTCACCCAGTAAAATACTACTTGAGTAAAAGTGAAAGTCACCCAGTAAAATACTACTTGAGTAAAAGTGAAAGTCACCCAGTAAAATACTACTTGAGTAAAAGTGAAAGTCACCCAGTAAAATACTACTTGAGTAAAAGTGAAAGTCACCCAGTAAAATACTACTTGAGTAAAAGTGAAAGTCACCCAGTAAAATACTACTTGAGTAAAAGTTGGTTATAAATATACTTAATATACTTAAAGGTAAATGTAATTTTAAAAATATACTGTACTTAAGTATAAAAAAGTTCAAGTATAAATCATTTAAAATTCCTTATATATGTATTAAGAAAACTAGATGGCACCATTTTCTTGTTAATTTTCTATTTACAGATAGCCATGGACACATTCTGACACACAGATATTGTAAGGGTTTTCTGTATATGAAGGAGAGTCAGACCAAAATGCGGCGTGGCTATTGCGATCCATGTTTAATGAAACAAAGTAAACACGAATCAAATACAAAAACAAATAAACGTAACACGAAAACCGAAACAGCCTCATACTGGTGCAAAGTAACACAGAGACAGTAACAAGGACAATCACCCACAAAACCCAACACCAAACAGGCTACCTAAATATGGTTCCCAATCAGAGACAATGACGAACACCTGCCTCTGATTGAGAACCATATCAGGCCAAACATAGAACTAGACAAACTAGACATGACATAGAATGCCCACTCAGCTCACACCCTGACCAACCAAAACATAGAAACATACAAAGCAAACTATGGTCAGGGTGTGACAGATATCATTTACAAACAAAGCCTTTGTGTTGAGAGAGTCCGCCAGACCAGAGGCAGTAGGGATGTTCTTCGGATATTTTATTTTACCTTTATTTAACTAGGCAAGTCAGTTAAGAACAAATTCTTATTTTCAATGACGGCCTAGGAACAGTGGGTTAATTGCCTGTTTGGGGGCAGAATGACAGATTTGTACCTTGTCAGCTTGGGGATTTGAATTTGCAACCTTCCGGTTACTAGTCCAACGCTCTAACCACTAGGCTACCCTGTCGCCCATAAGTGTGTGAACTGGACCATTTTCCTGTCCTGCTAAGCATTCAAAATGTACCTTTGAGTGTCAGGGAAAATGTATGGATTAAAAATGATATTATTTACTTTAAGAATGTAAACGTAAAAAAAAAAAAAAAATAGAAATAGTAAAGTAAACAACTTAAGTAGTACTTTAAAGTATTTTTACTTCAGTACTTTTACAACACTCGTATGTTGAACCTACACACATCATTGGTTGAATTCAACATATAATAGAGGCTGAGTATATTCCATGAAAGCCATTAATTAAAAATAAAAAATATATATATTTTGAATCATTCTATAAAGAGTTATGTAAAGAGCTGCTTTCTTTTCATTTTGTTTTTCAACTTAAAATCGAATTAGAAAACCATAATATCCAATTATAGTACTAATTATAGTACACACCTGCATACAAAGACAAGGGGAGAAACATCAAAGGATCAAGCAACATGACTGTGTGAATAGATGTAAAGAATGCCTCAGTCATCCCACTTCTCTTGGCTCTAATTAGTCAATGCACTGATCTAATTAAGCAAATGCCTTTGTTGAAGGCATCCAGGACTGACTGAGAAGATTGCCAGAAGCATAAGGTTAAGTGAGGTGAACTTATGAAGTCTTCATGGTTTATATTATAGCTAGACATGCTTAGGTGCTTCATCCAATCACAGATATTGAATTATCAGATTCCCTAGAAGCAGCAGACTGTACTGTACAGTATATTGTGTCTGACACGAAACATTTTTATCACAATACTCAATATGATCAGTTATGGTTAAATCACTGTGTCCTATGGGCCCTGGTCAAAAGTAGTGTGCTTAAAAGGGAATAGGGTGCCATTTGGGACATCTGACTGAAGCACAGTGAATCCGTAGAGTGGTCAACACATTGACCAAGGGGAGGGAGGGTTTAAAATCCCAAACTATCAGGAGATATCACTCCTGGGATCTGTTCTCACTGCAGGGACTGGAATGTCCAGTCCGCTCCGCCATACAACAGAGGGTGTCTGAGACGCGATGATTAGCACACTGGCCAGCTAATTTTAGTAGGGTTTGGAATTGGACTAATCAGGAACTAAGAGCCGGCATCCACTCTAAATCACCTTCTTTGCACGTGTATAGAGATACTTTCAGGGTGGAAAAAAAGGCCGTCTGCAGCCTCCCGATTATCCTCTGGAAAGCCTCTAATCTGGCCGAAAGTACTTAAGGAGTCAAGCAGCAAAATAAACGACACTGATTATCATCCATTTTTTCCTACTCCACCACAGTAGATGGATGAGGGAGGATGAGGAGGAGGAAGAGATGGAGGAGGAAGTTGTGAGGAGGAAGAGGAGGAGGAGGAGGAGGAGGAGGAGGAGGAAGAGATGGAGGAGGAAGCTGTGAGGAGGAAGAGGGGGTGGAAGAGGTGAGGAGGAGGAGGAGGAGGAGGAGGAGGAGGAGGAGTAGGAGGAAGAGATGGAGGAGGAAGCTGTGAGGAGGAAGAGGGGTGGAAGAGGTGAGGAGGAGGAGGAGGAGGAAGAGATGGAGGAGGAAGCTGTGAGGAGGAAGAGGGGGTGGAAGAGGTGAGGAGGAGGAGGAGGAAGAGATGGAGGAGGAAGCTGTGAGGAGGAAGAGGTGGTGGAAGAGGTGAAGAGGAGGAGGAGGAAGAGATGGAGGAGGAAGATGTGAGGAGGAAGAGGGGGTGGAAGAGGTGAGGAGGAGGAGGAGGAGGAAGAGATGGAGGAGGAAGCTGTGAGGAGGAAGAGGGGGTGGAAGAGGTGAGGAGGAGGAGGAGGAGGAGGAAGAGATGGAGGAGGAAGTTGTGAGGAGGAAGAGGTGAAGGGGGAGGAGGAGGAGGAGGAGGAGGAGGAGGAGAGGTGGAGGAGAAGGAGGAGGAATAGGAAGGGGTTTCGCCAGCTGGCCTGGCCCCTCCTAACCACCATCTGCTTTAACAAATGTTAAGGATGGACTAAATACCTCTGAGTCCTCTGTCCTAACCAGATTATCAGATATTCTAAGAAGGAGACTTGCCTCTTATCGTCTCCCAATCTCTTTTACAAAAGTAAATCAAGACTTGCTGTAGGGGATTACCAGGATTAGGGGCGACCACAGACAAGGTTCTCAGCTCTGTGTCTTAAAGTCGCTGCCCTTCAGCCTGTCTCCCTTCTGCTCACTAGCATCTAAAGACATGCAAAGCCTTCCATTCCGTGAATCCAGCTGGCCCATTGTTTCCTCTGTCCTTGAGTGAGTGTGGCGCCACAGTAAATTATATTGTAGAGTGGCTGGTTAGTTAAGGAACTGGTGTCTTTTATTTAGATGGTGAAATCAAAGGTAACTATTACAGTAATGAGTTAATGAGTCTTATCTTCAGCACCCACTAACGTGTCCATATGAGGACAGCCTCTGTTCCAACACATTAGAGTCATCTTTAAAAGCCTTGTCCACACATGGTGTTGGGAACCCAAGCATTCGAGCAAAGACAATACACTGCAGTCCAGAGATATATCTAACATGTGTCCATCTTGTGTCGACCACCCAACCATCACAGAGTATTAACCAGTGAGGAGAGGACTTTGTTGAGAAAGATGACGAAGGCCTAGAGGCCGCTACGTAAAAGCTTAAGAAAGAGCAGTGATACTTGCAAGAGCAGTGTGTGGGTTTCTTCTTGTTTTTTCCCTGTTTTGAGCAGAGCTGCCAACTCTCACGTATTGGCTGTGAGACACATGCATTCGACCCTGTTCTCAGGCTCTCACGGCACGCCTCTTATATCTCACGGATTGAAAAGTACTGCTGTCATTTTTTTTAAATTAGTCCATTGTATAGTCACCGTGTTAACTTTTCAACTGTGCTCCCAAATCGTTTTGAAAACGAAGAATTTGCGCCTGCAATTTAAAACCAAGAGCAGAAACTCTATCATTCTCCTGTCTTACCACAGCCCTGTGAACCACTGCACATTGAAGTGTTATGATTGGTCTAGTCATGTAAGGGATCAAGGGGATTGGATGCGTGTTTTAATGAAACGCCCCTCAAGATTTGAGTGGAGCCGAATGGAAAGCGAGAAGGTTCTCCGCGGAGTTTATTAAACTGTAAAAAGAGTAGCACGGTAGCTCTGTTTTATGTACTATGTTGTCAACATAATTAGGGGGATTTTTCTCCAGTCCATGTTGCAAAATGCAGCCTTTTGACAGCACGTTCTACAGTCAGTGTCAGCAACAACACACCAGGGTTGTTGTTATTCCCCTCACTGATTTTATTATTCCACTTATTCCCAATTTTGCCAGGATAATCATATATTTGAAATCTGACATGCCTACTTGTGTCTTTGAAAATGCACTATGAAGAGGTGTTGCATTGGTTCATTAACAGTTTTAAATTATGTCCGAAAAATAAGCATTGGCTAATATATTCTTCAGGAATCAAATGTAATTTTTTTGGTACATTTTAGTAATAGTGCACATGCTAGGTAACTCATACATGCGTCATGTGTTGTCTGTGTAGAGGAAGACGAGGTCAATGATCTTCAACTAGTAGGCATTAACCACCTGAATATTGATATTCATTCGATTTGTCTTGAAGGTTGAGAAATGAATTGTTAGAACAAGAACAGCCAGACGTTGGGGAACATTGCTCAGGGGTGGCCAACCCTCCTAGAGAGAACAGCCAGACGTTGGGAAACATAGCTCAGGGGTGGCCAACCCTCCTAGAGAGAACAGCCAGACGTTGGGGAACATTGCTCAGGGGTGGCCAACCCTCCTAGAGAGAACAGCCAGACGTTGGGAAACATAGCTCAGGGGTGGCCAACCCTCCTAGAGAGAACAGCCAGACGTTGGGGAACATTGCTCAGGGGTGGCCAACCCTCCTAGAGAGAACAGCCAGACGTTGGGAAACATAGCTCAGCCAACCCTCCAGAACAGCCAGACGTTGGGAAACATAGCTCAGGGGTGGCCAACCCTCCTAGAGAGAACAGCCAGACGTTGGGAAACATAGCTCAGGGGTGGCCAACCCTCCTAGAGAGAACAGCCGGACGTTGGGAAACATAGCTCAGGGGTGGCCAACCCTCCTAGAGAGAACAGCCAGACGTTGGGAAACATAGCTCAGGGGTGGCCAACCCTCCTAGAGACAACAGCCAGACGTTGGGAAACATAGCTCAGGGGTGGAGAACAGCCAGACGTTGGGAAACATAGCTCAGGGGTGGCCAACCCTCCTAGAGACAACAGCCAGACGTTGGGAAACATAGCTCAGGGGTGGCCAACCCTCCTAGAGACAACAGCCAGGGGTGGCCAACCCTCCTAGAGACAACAGCCAGGGGTGGCCAACCCTCCTAGAGAGAGAGCAGGATTTTCTTTCAGACCTATTTTAAAGAGAGTTCACCCAAATGACAAAATACTAAATGTTTTGTGTCCTTACCTTGGACAAGGAGACTATGATTGGGTTACCAACTGTCTTACAACATGAATATTTCCTGTTCAGTGTCTTGGTATCGTGGTAACACTCCCTGAAACATGTCCCATACAACTTTCCACCTGAGAACCGGGACCAATCCCTGCTTCTGACTTTCCACCTGAGAACCGGGACCAATCCCTGCTTCTGACTTTCCACGTGAGAACCGGGACCAATCCCTGCTTCTGACTTTCCACCTGAGAACCGGGACCAATCCCTGCTTCTGACATTCCACCTGAGAACCGGGATCAATCCCTGATTCCTACCTTCCAACTGTTTCTAGCATTAGCATGTCTCCCTGCAGTATTTAATTACTGTCTGATTAAAGTGTCAAACTGCTGAAAAAAACATAAGTAGAAAAATATATTAGCTTACTTAAAATGTCACCCCCCCCCACAAATCTCAAGGTAACAAAGTCACCCAATATTGAGTGTTCATTTAATGTTCAAAGCATACTGAAAACACCTGACCTGTGTTTTTTAATTAAAACAAATTCCACGCAGGTTATATGCCTAAGCCATGTCACAATATGTAGAATTGCAGGAAATGTGTTTTAAAACAGTACAGTTCTCCCTCCCTCTAGGGGTTGTGCTAGGAGGGAGGAAACAGAATTCACATAGCAAATCAAACTCCAAGCTTTCTTCAAAAGCTGGCAGCACTGTTAGAGACTTCAGGACACTGTCTGCATGATAGATTGCTGACAGATTTCCCAGTGTACACCACTTCAAAGAGGATAAAATGAAGCAAGGATTTCAACGTAAACAACCCTGGGCTGCTCTTTTGCTCTGACATTCCTTTGGATTCAGATTATTGTAGGCTACAGTACCAGTCACCTGGCAGTTAACATGTGGCACAAAGCACAACAAAAACATCGTCCATAAAAAAAGCTCCCTAAATAAAATGTCGTGTTCCTCTTTTTCCTATAAACATGTATGTCTGAAACAATTCCCTGTTGAAGATGAATCATGTTAAATGCGTTTACGTAGAACATGGTTTCCTGTATTCAAAGGAAAATCTGGTAAATCTTGTTTATCCGTATGACAACCTGAAATGACAAACATTGAGAAAAAGCAATCTAGGACTGACAAATTAGATTAAACCTTACAGCACCTCGGATGAGGTTACAGTGCACTGCGTTCTAGGCTTACTGATATTAAGGCATTCCCCAAAATGGCACAACATGTGTAACAACAACACAATAACATAAATAAATTGTTGTTTCAAAAAAAATAATTTCTATGTAGTTCTCTTCGAGATTATAACATCAGTGGTAAATGAATAAACCAAGACTTCCTACAATCCTTCCCACACACCAAAAGAACCATCTCATAAGAGTAATCGTTATACACACCCAATATACCCTGCAATATACCCTGCAATATACCCTGCAATATACCCTGCAATATACCCTGCAGTGCCCTATATGTCTGCTTTAGATAATGATCAAACATGGAACAAACTGTTGTAACAGAAATCAATGCTGCTCTGATTCCTAACCATGGAAACACCTCATTTAATCGACAGAATTGTTTTGAATGAAAACAACAATCTCGGTTGTAGAAAACACGCCACGTCTCAGAGAGGGAGCTCACTCCTCTCTGGCTTCGCCACTGATTTGATTGTTGTACACACACAAAAGGTAAGACGGCTGCAGCAATGGGGATGATTGAATTATTCAGTTTGGCAGAGATTTCCTAGCAATTCTGTGGAGTGCCTTGAGTGGAGAGAGAGAGAGAGAGAGAGAGAGAGGTGGAGAGAGAGAGAGAGAGAGAGAGAGAGAGAGGTGGAGAGAGAGAGAGAGCGAGAGAGAGAGACAGAGAGAGAGAGAGAGAGAGAGAGAGAGAGAGAGAGAGAGAGAGAGAGAGAGAGAGAGAGAGAGAGAGAGAGAGAGAGAGACAGGGAGAGAGAGAGAGACAGAGAGAGACAGAGAGAGAGAGAGAGACAGGGAGAGAGAGAGAGACAGAGAGAGACAGAGAGAGAGAGAGAGAGAGAGACAGGGAGAGAGAGAGAGACAGAGAGAGACAGAGAGAGAGACAGAGAGAGACAGAGAGAGAGAGAGAGAGAGAGACAGGGAGAGAGAGAGAGAGAGAGAGACAGGGAGAGAGAGAGAGACAGAGAGAGACAGAGAGAGAGAGAGAGAGAGACAGGGAGAGAGAGAGAGAGAGAGAGAGAGAGAGAGAGAGAGCGTCCTCTTGTTTCCTGCTCCATTAGACAGCCACATGCATAAATAGCCCACTACAGACCGTCATTAGTGATGCAGCTATATAGCCTGAGCACATCATTCTCAAGATCACAGTTACCACTCTGCTAATTTTCTCTATGCTCCTGACACCCCTAGAACAATGAAAGCTTTATGAGCGGAACAAAAAAAAAAACAGAAAGAGATTTACATTCACTACATCCAACTAACTATGTGTTGATGAAAAGCTGAGAAAAATGAGAAATTCAAGAAAACAAAGATAATTATCTACAAGTGTAATTGGGTTGAAAACTCTTTAAAATCGAAGAAAACTTGAAGCTGAGCCAGGGCTGGTCTGCAAACTATCCCTAGCCAGATGGACCGCTGACAGACAACACAATCTCATCGAAGATTATATGGGTCAATGTTAGTGTAAATAAATATTGGTTTTGACTATTTATAGCAGCATCTCACTAACGTAATACTGATTTATGTGACTGATAATCAAATCAAATCAAAACTTCACACACGTTGAATACAACAAGTGCAATTAAAAAAACAACAATGCAATTTAAAATATATATTTTTTTACTAAATAAACTAAAGTAGAAAAAAGTTACACAATAAAATAACAATAACGAGGCCATATACAGGGGGTACCGGTACTGAGTCGATGTGCGGGGGTACAGGCCAATAGATTCATTGTTCAGCAGTCTTATGGCTTGGGGGTAGAAGCTGTTAAGGAGCCTTTTGGTACTAGACTTGGCGCTCCAGTACCGCTAGCCGTGCGGTAGCAGAGAGAACAGTCTATGATTTGGGTGGCTGCAGTCTTTGACAATGTTTTGGGCCTTCCTCTGACACTGCCTAGTACATAGGTCTTGGATGGCAGGAAGCTTGGCCCCAGTGATGTACTGGGCCGTACACATTACCCTCTGTAGTGCCTCACGGTCAGAGGCCGAGTAGTTGCCATACCAGGGGGTGATGCAACTTGGTCAGGATGCTGTCAACGGTGAAGCTATAAAACGTTTAGAGGATCTGGGGACCCATGTCAAATCTTTTCAGTCTCCTGAGGGGAAGTCCAGGATCCAGTTGCAGAGGGAGGTGTTGAATGCTGAGCTGTAATCAATGAACAGTCGATGAACAGCATTCTCACATAGGTGATCATTTTTTCCAGGTGGGAAAGGACAGTGGATTGCAATAGAGATTGTATAATCTGTGGATCTGTTGGGGCCATATGGGAATTGGAAGGGGATGATGTTGTTGATGTGAGCCATGGCTAGCCTTTCAAAGCACTTCATGGCTACAGACGGTAGTGATTTAGGTAGGTTACCTTGGTGTTCTTGGGCACAGGGACTATGGTGGTCTGCTTTAAACATGTAGGTATAACATACTTGGTCAGGGAGAGGTTGAAAATGTAAAATGTGTCACTGTTGGTTTGCGCATGCTCTGAGTACACGTCCTGGTAATTGGTGAATGTTGACCTGTTTAAAGGCCTTACTCACATTGGCTACGGAGAGTGTGATTACACAGTCATCCAGAACATCTGGGGCAGCAGGTAGTCTGGCGGTTAGAGTGTTGGACTTGTAACTGAAAGGTTGAAATATCAAATGCCTGAGCTGACAAGGTAAAATAAATCTGTTGTTCTGCCCCTGAACAATGCTGTTCCTAGGCTGTCATTGAAAATAAGAACATGTTCTTAATATCTTGGTGACACATCTGGATGAGAAGCATGCCCAAATTCAACTGCCTGCTACTCATCCCAGAAAATAAGATATGCATATTATTGGTAGATTTGGATAGAAAACACTCTGAAGTTTCTAAAAGTGTTTGAATCATGTCTGTGAGTATAACAGAACGTATGTAGCAGGCAAAACCCCGAGGACAAACCATTCAGATATTGTTTTTTTTGAGGTCACTCTCTTTTCAATGTATTTTCATTGGGAATCCAGATTTCTAAGGGACCTTCCTGCAGTTCCTATCGCTTCCACCGGATGTCAAAAGTCTTTAAAAATTGGTTGAAGTTTTTCCTGTAATGAAGAAGTATGGCCATCTTGAACGAGGGTCACTTGAAGTGTACTGTTAGAGGCGAGTGACCAGAAAGCTAGCTACAGTTTGTTTTACTCCTGTATTGAACACAGATCATCCCGTCTTCAATTTTATCGATTATTTACGTTAAAAAATACCTAAAGTTGTATTACAAAAGTAGTTTGAAATGTTTTGGCAAAGTTTACAGGTAACTTTTGAGATATTTTGTAGTCAAGTTGCTCAAGTTGGAACCGGTGTTTTTCTGGATCAAATGCACCAAATAAATGGACATTTAGAATATATATCGACGGAATTAATCGAACAAAAGGACCATTTGTGATGTTTATGGGACATATTGGAGTGCCAACAAAAGAAGCTCGTCAAAGTTAAGGCATGAATTATATTTTTATTTCTGCATTCTGTGTCGCGCCTGCAGGGTTGAACTATGCTTCTCTCTCTTTGTTTACGGAGGTGCTATCCTCAAATAAAAGCATTGTTTGCTTTCGCCAAAAAGCCTTTTTGAAAACTGACATGTTGGCTAGATTCACAACAAGTGTAGCTTTAATTTGCTATCTTGCATGTGTGATTTAATAAAAGTTAGATTTTTATAGTAATTTATTTGAATTTGGCGCTCTGCATTTTCCCTGGCTTTTGGCCAGGTGGGGCGCTATGTGTCCCACATATCCCAGAGAGGTTAACTGACTTGCCTAGAAGCATGCATAAATAGCATTTAGCCCGTCTGGAAGGCTTGCATCATTCGGCAGTCGAGAGGTTTCCCTTTGTAGTCCGTAATAGTTTGCAAGCCCTGCCACAACATCTAACGAGTGTCACAGCCAGTGTAGTAGGATTCAAACTTAGATCCCTTTTGTGACCCTTTGCCTGTTTGATAGTTCGTCTGAGGGCTTATTTTAAGCATCCTGATTAGTGTCCCACTCCTTGAAAGTGGCAGCTCTAGCCTTTAGCTCGGTGTGGATATTGCCTGTAATCCATGGCTTCTGGTTGGGATATGTACGTACGGTCACAGTGGGGACGACGTCGCCATTGCACTTACTGATGAAGCCGGTGAATGAGGTAGTATACTCCTCAATGCCATCGGGTGAAACCCAGAACATATTCCAGTCTGTGCTAGCAAAACAGTCCTATGGTTTAGCATCTGCATCATCTGACCATTTCCGTATTGAGCGAATGATACTTCCTGCTTTAGTTTTTGCTCAGGGCGCCAAGTAGCCTAGTGGTTAGAGGTGCGGGGCGCCAAGTAGCCTAGTGGTTAGAGGGGCGGGGCGCCAAGTAGCCTAGTGGTTAGAGGGGCGGGGCGCCAAGTAGCCTAGTGGTTAGAGGGGCGGGACGCCAAGTAGCCTAGTGGTTAGAGGGGCGGGGCGCCAAGTAGCCTAGTGGTTAGAGGGGCGGGGCGCCAAGTAGCCTAGTGGTTAGAGGGGCGGGGCGCCAAGTAGCCTAGTGGTTAGAGGGGCGGGGCGCCAAGTAGCCTAGTGGTTAGAGCATTGGTCCAGTAACCAAAAGGTTGCTGGATCAAATCCCAGAGCTGACAAGGTAAATATCTGTAATTCTGCTCCTGAACAAGGCAGTTAACCCACTGTTCCCTGGTAGGCTGTCATTGTAAATAAAAATTTGTTCTTAACTGACTTGCCAACTAGGTTAAATAAAAAAAAGTAATCCGGGGGAAAGAATTATGGTCAGATTACGGGACATTACAAGGCTGCTTCCTACCGTTCTACGACAGATGCCGGAAGCTGACGCTGTCGTAGTCCATGTGGGGTCAAACGACATTCGGGAACAGCTAAAAAATGGAATTTGAAAGAATTGAAAGGTTCCAAAAAGCGGCCAGTTATTTCAGGTCATTGGACCGCGGGTGTAAAAGATTCAGTAGGCTACTGGCAATGCACACCTTGTTAAAAGATTACTGTAGCTCTGTTGGAATAACTTTTCTACATAACTTTACACATGTTTGCTTGCAGAGGACTACAGGGGCTAGGTAGTTACTCTTAGCAAACAAGTAGAAAGTTACACAAGCTACTGGGGACCTACTTTGGGGAATCCACACCCATCTACTTTTTATTTCTCACTACCCCAGTGGTGGATCTGGTGGAAGTGTTGCCGCTGGCTCTCCATAGCCAATTGGCTGGCACTCTGCAGGGTTCCCTCCCCCTTCCCTGGAGAATGGAGTTAGTAGGAGGTTCCTGGATCACTTCCTGTTCTTAATCCTACCAACCAGCCAAGTCAAAAACGTCCACGGTGAGGAGACTCTGGCAATGGGGGCATCCTGTCTCGGAGCTCTACAGAGAATTCCTCTGACCTCATGGCTTGGTTTTTGCTCTAACATGCACTGTCAACTGTGGAACCTTATATAGACAGGTGTGTGCCTTTCCAAATCATGTCCAATCAATTGAATTTACCACAGGTGGACTCAATGTTGAGTCTTATAGCAAAGGTTCTGAATATTTATGTAAATAAGGTATTTTTTTATTTGTAATACATTTGCAAACATTTCTAAAAAGCTGTTTTTGCTTTGTCATAATGGGGTATTGTATGGAGAGAAAAAATAACAGAAAAAAATATAGAATTCAATCGTTTTTAGAATAAGGCTGTAATTTAACAATGTGGAAAAATGTAGGGGTCTGAATACCTTCCGAATGCACTGTATATATATTTGTTTTATATACCTTAAGGGGTCCTACAATTCTAAATCAAATAGCTAAATAATCCATGGTATGACCATTTTAAAACAATCCCATATGTTAGATTAGGAGACCCCCTTTCCCAGGATACCTGAGAGATAAGGATGCGGTATAGACAGAAACCCTTTTATCCCCTGTCAAAAAAAAGAAGACAAAAAGTTTGTCACCCCAAAAAAATATGGAACATCTGTACACCTGCATAATTAAGCGTTGGCGCAATTCAATAAAATCTCTTGAAAAACATTTCATTATTAAATACTAACGCCACGAAACATAAGAAAAGCAGAGCAATTACAATGCAATGTTACACTACCATTCAAAGATTGGGGTCACGTAGAAGTGTCCTTGTTTTTTAAAGAAAAGCACATTTTTTGCCCATTAAAATAACTTCAAATTGATCAGAAATACAGTGTAGACATTGTTAATGTTGTAAATGACTATTGTAGCTGGAAACAGCTGATTTTTAATGGAATATCTACATAGGCGTATAGAGGCCCATTATCAGCAACCATCAGTCCTGTGTTCCAATGGCACCTTGTGTTAGCTAATCCAAGTGTATCATTTTAAAAGGCTAATTGGTCATTTGAAAACCCTTTTTCAATTAAGTTAGCACAGCTGAAAACTTTTGTCCTGATTAAAGAAGCAATACAACTAGCCTTCTTTAGACTAGTTGAGAATCTAGAGCATCAGCTTTTGTGGGTTCGATTACAGGCTCAAATGGCCAGAAACATAGCACTTTCTTCTGAAACTCAGAAGAAGTCTATTCTTGTTCTGAGAAATGAAGGCTATTCCATGCGAGAAATTGCCAAGAAACTGAAGATCTTGTACAACACTGTGTAGTACTCCCTTCACAGAACAGCTCAAACTGGCACTAAGAGTCGAGTCTGGGATGCTGGCCTTTTAGGCAGAGTTGCAAAGAAAAAGACATATCTCAGACTGGACAATAAAAATCCCGGAGTCACCTCTTCACTGTTGAGGTGGAGACTGGACAGAGGAACTCTGCCTAGAAGGCCAGCATCCCGGAGTCACCTCTTCACTGTTGAGGTGGAGACTGGACAGAGGAACTCTGCCTAGAAGGCCAGCATCCCGGAGTCACCTCTTCACTGTTGAGGTGGAGACTGGACAGAGGAACTCTGCCTAGAAGGCCAGCATCCCGGAGTCACCTCTTCACTGTTGATGTTGAGACTGGACAGAGGAACTCTGCCTAGAAGGCCAGCATCCCGGAGTCACCTCTTCACTGTTGATGTTGAGACTGGACAGAGGAACTCTGCCTAGAAGGCCAGCATCCCGGAGTCACCTCTTCACTGTTGATGTTGAGACTGGACAGAGGAACTCTGCCTAGAAGGCCAGCATCCCGGAGTCACCTCTTCACTGTTGACGTTGAGACTGGACAGAGGAACTCTGCCTAGAAGGCCAGCATCCCGGAGTCACCTCTTCACTGTTGACGTTGAGACTGGACAGAGGAACTCTGCCTAGAAGGCCAGCATCCCGGAGTCACCTCTTCACTGTTGAGGTGGAGACTGGACAGAGGAACTCTGCCTAGAAGGCCAGCATCCCGGAGTCACCTCTTCACTGTTGATGTTGAGACTGGACAGAGGAACTCTGCCTAGAAGGCCAGCATCCCGGAGTCACCTCTTCACTGTTGAGGTGGAGACTGGACAGAGGAACTCTGCCTAGAAGGCCAGCATCCCGGAGTCACCTCTTCACTGTTGAGGTGGAGACTGGACAGAGGAACTCTGCCTAGAAGGCCAGCATCCCGGAGTCACCTCTTCACTGTTGAGGTGGAGACTGGACAGAGGAACTCTGCCTAGAAGGCCAGCATCCCGGAGTCACCTCTTCACTGTTGACGTTGAGACTGGACAGAGGAACTCTGCCTAGAAGGCCAGCATCCCGGAGTCACCTCTTCACTGTTGACGTTGAGACTGGACAGAGGAACTCTGCCTAGAAGGCCAGCATCCCGGAGTCACCTCTTCACTGTTGACGTTGAGACTGGACAGAGGAACTCTGCCTAGAAGGCCAGCATCCCGGAGTCACCTCTTCACTGTTGACGTTGAGACTGGACAGAGGAACTCTGCCTAGAAGGCCAGCATCCCGGAGTCACCTCTTCACTGTTGACGTTGAGACTGGACAGAGGAACTCTGCCTAGAAGGCCAGCATCCCGGAGTCACCTCTTCACTGTTGAGGTGGAGACTGGACAGAGGAACTCTGCCTAGAAGGCCAGCATCCCGGAGTCACCTCTTCACTGTTGATGTTGAGACTGGACAGAGGAACTCTGCCTAGAAGGCCAGCATCCCGGAGTCACCTCTTCACTGTTGAGGTGGAGACTGGACAGAGGAACTCTGCCTAGAAGGCCATCATCCCGGAGTCACCTCTTCACTGTTGACATTGAGACTGGACAGAGGAACTCTGCCTAGAAGGCCAGCATCCCGGAGTCACCTCTTCACTGTTGATGTTGAGACTGGACAGAGGAACTCTGCCTAGAAGGCCAGCATCCCGGAGTCACCTCTTCACTGTTGATGTTGAGACTGGACAGAGGAACTCTGCCTAGAAGGCCATCATCCCGGAGTCACCTCTTCACTGTTGACATTGAGACTGGACAGAGGAACTCTGCCTAGAAGGCCAGCATCCCGGAGTCATCTCTTCACTGTTGAGGTGGAGACTGGACAGAGGAACTCTGCCTAGAAGGCCAGCATCCCGGAGTCACCTCTTCACTGTTGATGTTGAGACTGGACAGAGGAACTCTGCCTAGAAGGCCAGCATCCCGGAGTCACCTCTTCACTGTTGATGTTGAGACTGGACAGAGGAACTCTGCCTAGAAGGCCAGCATCCCGGAGTCACCTCTTCACTGTTGATGTTGAGACTGGACAGAGGAACTCTGCCTAGAAGGCCAGCATCCCGGAGTCACCTCTTCACTGTTGACGTTGAGACTGTTGTTTAGCGGGTACTATTTAATGAAGCTGCCAGTTTAGGACTTGTGAGGCGTCTGTTTCTCAAACTAGACACTCTAATGTACTTGTCCTCTTCCTCAGTTGTGCACCGGGGCCTCCCACTCCTCTATCTTTTCTGGTTAGAGACAGTTTGTGCTGTTCTGTGAAGGGAATACTGTAGTACACAGCATGGGACGAGATCTTCAGTTTCTTGGCAATTTAGCCTTTATTTCTCAGAACAAGATTTGACGAGTTTCAGAAGAAAGTCTTTGTTTCTGGCCATTTTGAGCCTGTAATTGAACCCACAAATGTTAATGCTCCAGATACTCACCTAGTCTAAAGAAGGCCAGTTTTATTGCTTATTAATCAGAACAACAGTTTTCAGCTGTACGAACATAATTGCAAAAGGGTTTTCTAATAATCGATTAGCCTTTTAAAATGACACACTTGTATTAGCTAACACAATGTGCCATTGGAACACAGGAGTGATGGTTGCTGATAATGGGCCTACACCTATGTAGATATTTCATTAAAAAATCAGCCGTTTCCAGCTACAATAGTAATTTACAACATTAACAATGTCTACACTGTATTTCTGATCAATTTTATTTTCTTTTTAATGGACATTTTTTGTTGTTGTTTTTCTTTCAAAAACAATTCAATTTCTAAGTGACCCCACACTTTTGAACGGAAGTGTAGGTTTGCACCAGTTGTGTTAGTTCTCAGTGAGAAGCTATCATTTAACCAGTGATTTTCCAGGTTTACATTAAGCTATTTATAGTAGTTTGACATTTGCATACCCTCTCTCTCTGTGAGGATGTGCATAGTCTACTGTAGTGATCCTCTTTTCACCAAGGACGTACTTGCCTCAAGGGAATTGATTAGCTTCACAGTTTTTGAAATATGAAGTAACTTTGATAAGCAATTAAATAGTTTCTTTCGCTTCTGTGTTTCATGTGTTTCTTTAGCCTTTCAAGTGCACTGTTAGATTTAAAACCTACAACGAGGCATAGTTAAGATCTCTGGTTGGGTTCATAGTTAAGATCTCTGGTTGGGATCATAGTTAAGATCTCTGGTTGGGTTCATAGTTTAGATCTCTGGTTGGGTTCATAGTTAAGATCTCTGGTTGGGTTCATAGTTAAGATCTCTGGTTGGGTTCATAGTTTAGATCTCTGGTTGGGTTCATAGTTAAGATCTCTGGTTGGGTTCATAGTTAAGATCTCTGGTTGGGTTCATAGTTAAGCTCTCTGGTTGGGTTCATAGTTAAGATCTCTGGTTGGGTTCATAGTTAAGATCTCTGGTTGGGTTCATAGTTAAGATCTCTGGTTGGGATCATAGTTTAGATCTCTGGTTGGGTTCATAGTTAAGATCTCTGGTTGGGATCATAGTTAAGATCTCTGGTTGGGTTCATAGTTAAGCTCTCTGGTTGGGTTCATAGTTAAGCTCTCTGGTTGGGTTCATAGTTAAGATCTCTGGTTGGGTTCATAGTTTAGATCTCTGGTTGGGTTCATAGTTAAGATCTCTGGTTGGGTTCATAGTTAAGATCTCTGGTTGGGTTCATAGTTAAGCTCTCTGGTTGGGTTCATAGTTAAGATCTCTGGTTGGGTTCATAGTTAAGCTCTCTGGTTGGGTTCATAGTTAAGCTCTCTGGTTGGGTTCATAGTTAAGATCTCTGGTTGGGTTCATAGTTTAGATCTCTGGTTGGGTTCATAGTTAAGATCTCTGGTTGGGATCATAGTTAAGATCTCTGGTTGGGTTCATAGTTAAGATCTCTGGTTGGGTTCATAGTTAAGATCTCTGGTTGGGTTCATAGTTAAGATCTCTGGTTGGGTTCATAGTTTAGATCTCTGGTTGGGTTCATAGTTAAGATCTCTGGTTGGGTTCATAGTTAAGATCTCTGGTTGGGTTCATAGTTAAGATCTCTGGTTGGGTTCATAGTTAAGCTCTCTGGTTGGGTTCATAGTTAAGCTCTCTGGTTGGGTTCATAGTTAAGATCTCTGGTTGGGATCATAGTTTAGATCTCTGGTTGGGTTCATAGTTTAGATCTCTGGTTGGGTTCATAGTTAAGAGATCTGATTGTGTTCGTACCTTCAAATACCTACAAAGAGGTATAATTTAGAGCTCTGGTTGGGTTCATGCCTTTAAATACAGACAATGCGGTATAGTTAAGAGCTCTGCTTGTGTTCATTGTTAAGACGTCTGGTTGTGTTCATTGTTAAGAGCTCTGCTTGTGTTCATTGTTAAGAGCTCTGGTTGTGTTCATTGTTAAGACGTCTGGTTGTGTTCATTGTTAAGAGCTCTGCTTGTGTTCATTGTTAAGAGCTCTGCTTGTGTTCATTGTTAAGAGCTCTGGTTGTGTTCATTGTTAAGACGTCTGGTTGTGTTCATTGTTAAGAGCTCTGCTTGTGTTCATTGTTAAGAGCTCTGGTTGTGTTCATTGTTAAGAGCTCTGATTGTGTTCATTGTTAAGAGCTCTGGTTGTGTTCATTGTTAAGAGCTCTGATTGTGTTCATTGTTAAGAGCTCTGATTGTGTTCATTGGTAAGAGCTCTGGTTGTGTTCATTGTTAAGTGCTCTGGTTGTGTTCATTGTTAAGAGCTCTGGTTGTGTTCATTGTTAAGAGCTCTAGTTGTGTTCATTGTTAAGAGCTCTGGTTGTGTTCATTGTTATTAAGAGCTCTGGTTGTGTTCATGCCTTGCAATTGAATTGGATTCTAACAGTATGATGTTATGGCAAACTATAACAGACAACATGGGATTCCTTATATATACAGTATATATATATTTGAATATTCTTACATAGTTATACTGTAGATGTGCACTTCAAAAGTCCTGTTTGTAGAATATTTCCATCCTAACGTCTATTTAAAACTGTTCCTGATGAAAGATGGATATCTAAACGGTTTCATCATTTCTTCCCTGTTGTCGAGTTGTGCAGTTACAAGGAAAACAACAACACTTCATATTTTTTGCAATTTTTTCCCTCAGGCTGAACTGATGAGCCAATTATTATTGTTTGTCCAACTAACCAATCCAGCAACACAGCATTTGTGAAGGGCATGGCCCGTCGTTGACCAAGACAGTACAATGTAGAATGACAAAAAAATTACAAATCACCGAATAGATAATTTCGAGGTTATTTTTAGTCTTAATGGGCTTCTGTTATAAGTAGAGGAAATGCAGGGAAGCTGAATAGACAGTATAATATAATGAAGGAAGGACAGACAGACAGTATAATATAATGAAGGAAGGACAGAGAGACAGACAGTATAATATAATGAAGGAAGGACAGAGAGACAGACAGTATAATATAATGAAGGAAGGACAGACAGAGAGACAGTATAATATAAAGAAGGAAGGACAGACAGACAGTATAATATAATGAAGGAAGGACAGACAGACAGTATAATATAATGAAGGAAGGACAGACAGACAGTATAATATAATGAAGGAAGGACAGAGAGACAGACAGTATAATATAAAGAATGAACGACAAGACAGTATAATATATTGCAATGAGAAGGTCCAATGCCCTGATTAATAAGAAGAGTCATGGGAAATGTGCAATACAATGCAAAAAGACTTTAATAAATTCCAGAAGCTCACACATACATAAACAAAACATTTATATACAGTTTCTTTTCTCCACATAATTGGCAAATCAAAGTTAATTACAGAGTATGTAAGGAGCATATTGTACTTCACATCGAATAAAAGTGAGGTTGCTGTTCCATAGTCATCTGTCTCCCTTTACAGAAGATTAAAAAAACTGTCTTCTTATCATGTATATGTTTTTTCTCTTTTCTCCCAAAGATCAGTTAAATCAAATGATGATTACAGTGCTAAGATGCTCTGTATAGTTCACACTGCGGTTCTACTCAGTAGTAATACATTTGATACCATAATTACATCCGGTATCTTCTCCAGAAACGATGGGGATCATTAGGAAGGTATCGTATATCTGCCACACATACTGTACATAGAGCCTCGTCTACCAAAGCAGTCTCTATCATAAGACAACCGTTAAACATCATGACTATTAACAACAGTGCTAACCCACCAAGCTGTTTATTAGTGTAGTATTGAAGATAGTAATTAAGATCAGGACATAACCACGATGAGTGTTTACACAATGCAGTAGAGGCATATATTTGTGTGGATACCAAACCAGAAACCAAAAGGAGTGTAAATATTGAAAGTGGATTGTAAAGATTCTTCTGTCTTCACCTTATTTATGTTAATAAATTGAAACCTGCTGAGTGTTGCTTGTACTACTACTACTCATTTCAAGTGTTCAATGTTTATCTCTCTTAATTTCACTTGAACAAATAATGAATTCATATAAATAAGTGCACAAAATCAAGTTTGTATTTTTTTGTTTGTTGTTGCTCTAAACCAACCAAGTGGTGTCAACGAACTGCCTGAGTTGTACCACTTGGAACCATCTTTTGAAATATGTAATATTATATCTCACAGGTTAAACCATGGCGCTCTACTGTGAATCGGTCTATCTGACTCTAGTACACTCAGGTTAAACCATGGCGCTCTACTGTGAATCGGTCTATCTGACTCTAGTACACTCAGGTTAAACCATAGTGCTCTACTGTGAATCGGTCTATCTGACTCTAGTACACTCAGGTTAAACCATAGTGCTCTACTGTGAATCGGTCTATCTGACTCTAGTACACTCAGGTTAAACCATAGTGCTCTACTGTGAATCGGTCTATCTGACTCTAGTACACTCAGGTTAAACCATGGCGCTCATCTGTTTAGTCCCACATAGAACAGCTTTTGATTATGAACAGAGCCTTTCGGGTCCCTTGTGATTGTGGCTTAGCTCAAAGTATTAAACTCATCCTCTCTATTATGAGGTACAATTCCCTACTGTCCTACGGAGGCAATCAGTAGACACAGTCCTCCTAGTCCTGGTAAATCACCACAATGTGGTGTTCCAGTCCAGTGGGCCATGTATATTAACACCAGCCACACTCTTCACTACTAACACCAGCTGTGGTGTTCCAGTCCAGTGGGCCATGTATATTAACATCACTACTAACAGGCCCATTAGCAGTAGACCCATTAGCAGTAGGCCCATTAGCAGTAGGCCCATTAGTAGTAGGCCCATTAGTAGTAGGCCCATTAGTAGTAGGCCCATTAGCAGTAGGCCCATTAGCAGTAGGCCCATTAGTAGTAGGCAAAAATTAGTAGTAGGCCCATTAGTAGTAGGCCCATTAGCAGTAGGCCCATTAGCAGTAGGCCCATTACTAGTAGGCCCATTAGTAGTAGGCCCATTAGCAGTAGGCCCATTAGTAGTAGGCCCATTAGCAGTAGGCCCATTAGTAGTAGGCCCATTAGTAGTAGGCCCATTAGCAGTAGGCCCATTAGCAGTAGGCCCATTAGTAGTAGGCCCATTAGTAGTAGGCCCATTAGTAGTAGGCCCATTAGCAGTAGGCCCATTAGCAGTAGGCCCATTAGCAGTAGGCCCATTAGCAGTAGGCCCATTAGTAGTAGGCCCATTAGTAGTAGGCCCATTAGTAGTAGGCCCATTAGCAGTAGGCCCATTAGTAGTAGGCCCATTAGCAGTAGGCCCATTAGTAGTAGGCCCATTAGTAGTAGGCCCATTAGCAGTAGGCCCATTAGCAGTAGGCACATTAGCAGTAGGCACATTAGCAGTAGGCCCATTAGTAGTAGGCCCATTAGTAGTAGGCCCATTAGTAGTAGGCCCATTCGTAGTAGGCCCATTAGTAGTAGGCCCATTAGTAGTAGGCCCATTCGTAGTAGGCCCATTAGTAGTAGGCCCATTAGTAGTAGGCCCATTAGTAGTAGGCCCATTAGCAGTAGGCCCATTAGTAGTAGGCCCATTCGTAGTAGGCCCATTAGTAGTAGGCCCATTAGTAGTAGGCCCATTAGCAGTAGGCCCATTAGCAGTAGGTCTAGCTTGCAGCATTACACATTGCCAGTCAGTATATCCACAAGCAAGCCCAGAAATAGCAAATTCAATGGATTAAAAAGCAAGGAAAAAAACAACAACAATAAAAACAGACACCAGGTATGGAAACTTTAGTCAAACAAGGGAAAAAACCCAAATAACAACAGACACCAGGTATGTAAACTTTAGTCAAACAAGGGAAAAAACCCAAATAACAACAGACACCAGGTATGTAAACTTTAGTCAAACAAGGGAAAAAACCCAAATAACAACAGACACCAGGTATGTAAACTTTAGTCAAACAAGGGAAAAAACCCAAATAACAACAGACACCAGGTATGTAAACTTTAGTCAAACAAGGGAAAAAACCCAAATAACAACAGACACCAGGTATGTAAACTTTAGTCAACATAATCAATGCATATAAACATAGTCAACTCTGTGATAAATATAAATAAATACATATAAACAAAAACATAACAGAATAAAGTACAGAAGAGATATTCATTGTATTTGTACTGTATGTTTTGTATACATGGGGGTGGGTTATATCGTGAGTCATCGTCTAGGAGATAGATATAATAAGAGATACTGTAAATGGTGGCTTTCTATAATGTATTTCAAACCTCCTACAGGATTCACAAGGAGAGTTTTTGTCAAGTTTCAGGCAGGCAACAATGTGTCTTAATTTCTGTGAAAATTATTCAAGTTCTACTTTTTTTCTTTATCGGCAAACAAAAAATTAAATAAACGAAATTAACATATTCCTTTTTTGTTGGTTGGTGTTTTTGTAGACTGTAGAGACTGTATAGTATGAGATTCACCTCTTCGTCTGTGCCTTCCTCCCTCCCTCTCTCTCTCTCTCTCTCTCCCTCTCTCTTTCTCTCTCTAGGTACTGGCAGCTAGAGATTGATTTTTATCCTGTGGCAGCGACTTGTACCTGAGCCACAGAGTGTGTCATAGAGGGGTGGTTTCAGTGCCGTCTCCTGTAATATAGAGAGACAGACAGATATAGGGAGATTGAAGTTACAATATAATCCAGCTCTTACAAATCTAATCTGTAGTAGCTGTTAAACTCTATTACACTCGGAACAGTGAATACAAAAATCTCTAGATCATTTTGTATTCAAAAAGCATTCTTCAAGGTACAGCTGACAATCAGGTATGATTTCCTCGCCAGATGAAGTCCTTGAAGAATACTACATGAGAGCATAAACTTGTGCATTTTACTGTGATCATCAGAGCATGCAATTCTCTCCAATAGATTTAACTCCAAATGTATAATTACATCCACCACCCTACTGCAACACTTCGTTTTAACCCTGAAAACGGCATTTTGTCTCGTACTGTAGTCCTTACTCTGGCACTCTTCATTAGGTACCTTCTGATAGGTACAGGTCTTGACATTCACGAGGTCTGCGCCAAAACTATAACAGACACATCTGTCGATATCTGAATCATCATGTTGAATCTGACCTTGAGCTGCTGCTTACATTAGGCCTACCTACAGTATGCATATTGATTATAGAGGCAAACGCCTAAATCAGCTGGTAAGAGGTGATACAACAGACCATCCCGCCCGCCCGCTCACCCCCCATCTACTGTCTACTGGCATCACAAGTCATTACAGCAGCTTGGTTAGAAGTTTGGGAAATTTTCCAAATTTTCCATCACAACCCTACCCTTATAGAAAAAAACATGAATACATTTATTTTTAAACACACAAGTTCCAGAAATAAGTTTTCATGTTATTCTCTACGTGACAACATGTTCAGAAACATGTGTAAACATAAAACGACACATGTCAAATCACGTGATTTTTCTACATGTCAAATCACGTGATTTTTCTACATGTCAAATCATGTGATTTTTCTACATGTCAAATCATGTGATTTTTCTACATGTGCTATATCATGTGATTTTTCTACATGTCAAATCATGTGATTTTTCTACATGTCAAATCATGTGATTTTTCTACATGTGCTATATCATGTGATTTTCCTACATGTCATATCATGTGATTTTTCTACATGTGCTATATCATGTGATTTTTCTACATGTGCTATATCATGTGATTTTTCTACATGTGCTATATCATGTGGTTTTTCTGTAAGGGTTGGCTATAACACTTAGCTAGAGTGATTGTTTTAGGTAATATATTGTAAATTACATCAACAACATAATCACATCTGCCATCCTTTCAAATGTTCATGTTCTGAGATCATGTCAAATGGTAATATCTATGTACAGTATGTTAAGTATGAATATGTTAATGGGGCTCTGCTAGCTAAGAAAACAGACAAACCACAGGAGGGTTTGGTCTGACATCAACAACTGACCTGGTATGCACTATGGCCCTGTGGAATATGGGACAAACAAAAGAGCATATTGGCCTCTTTGCTGTTGCATATTCATGCCCGTGTCTGAGATCACTCAGCCAGCCAGGGAGGTTGCTCACTTGATCTGCCACAACTAAAGCACAGATGGAGACAGAGGTTTCCCTCACGTCACCGGGAGGGGGATTGACCTCTAAAACTACCGGCTGGGAACAGGGAGATAGACAGAGATAAAAGAGAAGGAAGGAAGATATGAGGGAGGGAATAAAAGAGAGAAGGGAAGCTAGGGAGAGAGGAAAAGAGGCTATGGTGCACTGAGCAGCATTGGATCCTACCAAACAAAGCTCTTAGGGTATTAAGATACCATATGGTGCCATAAATATTTAGTCTCTGAAGTCTTTTTGACTAGCTTCCCTCTTTAGCGCCTACATCTGTAAGTCCCCTTAAACATTCATCTGACCTTCATCTGTAAGTCTCCTGTGTCTCCTATTAGGATTCAATGTGTGCTGTTATATCCTTTATCCTCTAGCAGCTTTAGGTAAAAGGTCAATGGAAGAGGCACGTAAAATCACTGTCTTTCACTTTCATGAACAAATAAAAACATCACAATCTGCTTTATCCTTTATTTAGGACTTTTAGTATTACAGGTTTATGCTCAGGGAGATTGAGCGGTGTCAACTTGCCATATGCTGCTTTTGTTAAGGCCAGGCTGACTTGAACGGATCACAGTTGATGAATTCAACACTCGATAAAAACATTTTAATTTCATGAGATAAAGAAAAACATGAATGTTAATATTCTGGAGAGCATTAGAGAATGTATCTGAACCGTATCAACGTTAAAAGAGGAATCTATTGGAGCGAGAGTTTACAGACAAGTCAAAACTAGGAAGTTGTAGCCAGTATTGTCAGTCATTGGCTGTCAGAGGTCCAATAATATTAAAGACCTAGTAACTGCCAATGATATTTAGGTATTGTTATGTTTGTTCCTTGTATAATGACAAACCGGGGTGTAGGTTAAACTACTTTTAATGAACATATACTTCAGCTAGAAAACTCCTAATTTAGCCATGCAAGGCATTCTTCAACCACCTGCCCCCCCCCCCCCCCTCCCCCGCGTAGCTTGCTGTGTAACGTAGTCTAAATGTTATTAAAACATAACAACACAGGTATACCTGATATAATATTAACAATCCTAAAGGACATTGGCTTCTTTCCTCTTTTATCTATTATCCTCTCCCGAAACCTAATTACAGAGATTTTAATCATATTGTATTATGAGTGATTAACCCTTTTATGCATTTAATTAGCCTTTTGAGCTCTAGATTCTCATTTAATTAGCCTTTTGAGCTCTAGATTCTCATTTAATTAGCCTTTTGAGCTCTAGATTCTCATTTAATTATCCTTTTGAGCTCTAGATTCTCATTTAATTAGCCTTTTGAGCTCTAGATTCTCATTTAATTATCCTTTTGAGCTCTAGATTCTCATTTAATTATCCTTTTGAGCTCTAGATTCTCATTTAATTAGCCTTTTGAGCTCTAGATTCTCATTTAATTAGCCTTTTGAGCTCTAGATTCTCATTTAATTAGCCTTTTGAGCTCTAGATTCTCATTTAATTATCCTTTTGAGCTCTAGATTCTCATTTAATTAGCCTTTTGAGCTCTAGATTCTCATTTAATTAGCCTTTTGAGCTCTAGATTCTCATTTAATTAGCCTTTTGAGCTCTAGATTCTCATTTAATTATCCTTTTGAGCTCTAGATTCTCATTTAATTAGCCTTTTGAGCTCTAGATTCTCATTTAATTATCCTTTTGAGCTCTAGATTCTCATTTAATTATCCTTTTGAGCTCTAGATTCTCATTTAATTAGCCTTTTGAGCTCTAGATTCTCATTTAATTAGCCTTTTGAGCTCTAGATTCTCATTTAATTAGCCTTTTGAGCTCTAGATTCTCATTTAATTAGCCTTTTGAGCTCTAGATTCTCATTTAATTAGCCTTTTGAGCTCTAGATTCTCATTTAATTATCCTTTTGAGCTCTAGATTCTCATTTAATTATCCTTTTGAGCTCTAGATTCTCATTTAATTATCCTTTTGAGCTCTAGATTCTCATTTAATTATCCTTTTGAGCTCTAGATTCTCATTTAATTATCCTTTTGAGCTCTAGATTCTCATTTAATTATCCTTTTGAGCTCTAGATTCTCATTTAATTAGCCTTTTGAGCTCTAGATTCTCATTTAATTATCCTTTTGAGCTCTAGATTCTCATTTAATTAGCCTTTTGAGCTCTAGATTCTCATTTAATTATCCTTTTGAGCTCTAGATTCTCATTTAATTATCCTTTTGAGCTCTAGATTCTCATTTAATTAGCCTTTTGAGCTCTAGATTCTCATTTAATTATCCTTTTGAGCTCTAGATTCTCATTTAATTAGCCTTTTGAGCTCTAGATTCTCATTTAATTATCCTTTTGAGCTCTAGATTCTCATTTAATTATCCTTTTGAGCTCTAGATTCTCATTTAATTATCCTTTTGAGCTCTAGATTCTCATTTAATTAGCCTTTTGAGCTCTAGATTCTCATTTAATTATCCTTTTGAGCTCTAGATTCTCATTTAATTAGCCTTTTGAGCTCTAGATTCTCATTTAATTAGCCTTTTGAGCTCTAGATTCTCATTTAATTATCCTTTTGAGCTCTAGATTCTCATTTAATTAGCCTTTTGAGCTCTAGATTCTCATTTAAGTATCCTTTTGAGCTCTAGATTCTCACTAAACCCTGATTTACTTCATGTGTAAACTCTGAATTAACTTAACTGTCATATCTAATGCCAACAGGGAGGCCCTACTTTTCAAACACTCCAGGTGATAATAGACATAATAGATCGTCCTGACATCTCTAAGGTGGTGCTGGTCTTTCAGGTTGAACAACACTGTCCCACTTTAGACCAAAAGCATGTGTTTGACATAATCTGCCCAAATATTATGACCAATAATTACATAAGAAACAAAAAAAGTGATTAACCTGGAAATGCCTGACCAATAATTACCCCATAAGAAACAGATAATGATTCAATTCAACTCGCAAAGCCTTTTTCAGATTAGCAAACCCAGATTAGCAAACCCTACACTAGATAAAATATAATGATTGAACAGCTGATTCGGCACATTACAAGGACGGAGGAGAATGGTGATTTAATCATGAATTCATTCAGATTAGCTTAAAGGAGAAGTATTTCTCACTGATGAACAACATGAAATACACCATTAATACACTGCCCCCCCCCCCGCCCCAAAATTACATTTTTTTTTAAAAATCAGAATTTATCAGAATTTTTACCAAAACATTGGATAAATATTTTTGCGTATTTCAGGGGGTCTTTTAGTGCAGGACATAACCAGTATGAGTGCAAAGCCATTCTGACAACTTGACAGGGAGCATTACAAACAGCAAGCGAAGTATATGTTCCTGAGCTGGCTCTGCAAGTAGGCTTACAGATAATGTACCATGGGCAGTGGTGCTTTTAAATGGGTTTTAAATAAAAGATTGGTGAGAGGGAAAATAATATCTGCTTTGTGTGGGTGTCTCTTTAAATTACCATGTACACAACTCATTTTGTAAGAACTATGCTACAAGGGATTGAAAATGATAGACAGTAATCTGTAAGAACTATGCTACAAGGGATTTCAAAAGGATGGAAAAGCTTCAAGAGGCCACAATGAGGGCAACAAGGCAACACCCCCCCCCCCCCCCCCCAACAAATCTGTACAATTCTGTGAAGATTGACAAGTACGAAATTCAAGAATGTTACCCTGCAACAAATAAAATCATAAAAGATGTATGATAAAACTAGGATGTGTTATTTTAGAGGTGAACAAAAATCATGAAAAACAAAAAACACAAAAAAATAAAATAAACTACAAACTAATCCCCGCATTTATAATCAAATGCATCGTACTGTATGAATGAATCCCATGCTATTAATACTGAATTAATGAATTAATACATTTAATGAATGTATATTAACGACTACCAATGATGAACCCTAACCTATATTAATACTGTCTCTCTACCACACCATAACGACTACCAATGACGAACCCTAACCTATATTAATACTGTCTCTCTACCACACCATAACGACTACCAATGACGAACCCTAACCTATATTAATACTGTCTCTCTACCACACCATAACAACTAGAAATGACGAACCCTAACCTATATTAATACTGTCTCTCTACCACACCATAACGACTACCAATGACGAACCCTAACCTATATTAATACTGTCTCTCTACCACACCATAACAACTAGAAATGACGAACCCTAACCTATATTAATACTGTCTCTCTACCACACCATAACAACTACCAATGACGAACCCTAACCTATATTACAACACCAACCACCTGCTTTAAAAAAGAGGCAAGCTAAGTCATTAAAGATTCTAATGAATTGGTTAAATGGGCTCAGCAACCATCTTTTACTGACTCTATCTAGCTTCCCCCTCCTCCGATTGGTCATAAAAGCCCTCGTCTATCTACCTTCTTTTTCTATTGGTCCCAAGACCCTTTCTAGCTATAACCTCTTTCTATTGGTCCCAAGCCTCCATCTTTACCTTGATCTTGTTTACCCACCATACTGTCTCCATTCCATAGAGCTCCGCCCCGCTCTGCTCTGCCCTGCTCTGCTCTGCCCTGCTCTGCTCTGCCCTGCTCTGCCCTGCTCTGCTCTGCTCTGCCCTGCCCTGCTCTGCTCTGCCCTGCCCCGCTCTGCTCTGCCCTGCTCTGCTCTGCCCTGCTCTGCTCTGGCCTGCTCTGCCCCGCTCTGCTCTGCCCTTCCCTGCTCTGCTCTGCCCCGCTCTGCTCTGCCCTGCTCTGCCCTGCTCTGCCCCGCTCTGCTCTGCCCTGCTCTGCTGTGCTCTGCTCCGCTCTGCTTTGCCCTGCCCTGCTGTGCTCTGCCCTGCTCTGCTGTGCTGTGCTCTGCCCTGCTCTGCTCTGCTGTGCTCTGCTCTGCCCTGCTGTGCTCTGCTGTGCTCTGCCCTGCTCCGCTCTGCCCCGCTCTGCCCTGCTGTGCTCTGCCCTGCTCTGCCCTGCTGTGCTCTGCCCTGCTCTGCCCTGCTGTGCTCTGCTCTGCCCTGCTGTGCTCTGCTCTGCCCTGCTGTGCTCTGCCCTGCTCTGCTGTGCTCTGCTCTGCCCCGCTCTGCTTTGCCCTGCCCTGCTGTGCTCTGCCCTGCTCTTCTCTGCTGTGCTCTGCCCTGCTCTGCCCTGCTGTGCTCTGCTGTGCTCTGCCCTGCTCCGCTCTGCTCTGCCCCGCTCTGCCCTGCTGTGCTCTGCCCTGCTCTGCCCTGCTGTGCTCTGCCCTGCTCTGCCCTGCTGTGCTCTGCTCTGCCCCGCTCTGCCCTGCTGTGCTCTGCCCTGCTCTGCCCTGCTGTGCTCTGCCCCGCTCTGCCCTGCTGTGCTCTGCCCCGCTCTGCCCTGCTGTGCTTGCCCCGCTCTGCCCTGCTGTGCTCTGCCCTGCTGTGCTCTGCTCTGCTCTGCTCTGCCCTGCTGTGCTCTGCTCTGCTCTGCCCTGCTCTCCCCTGCTGTGCTCTGCTCTGCTCTGCCCCGCTCTGCCCTGCTGTGCTCTGCTCTGCCCTGCTGTGCTCTGCTGTGCTCTGCCCTGCTCTGCCCTGCTGTGCTCTGCTCTGCTCTGCCCCGCTCTGCTGTGCTCTGCTCTGCCCTGCTGTGCTCTGCTCTCCCCTGCTGTGCTCTGCTCTGCTCTGCCCTGCTTTCCCCTACTGTGCTCTGCTCTGCTCTGCCCTGCTCTCCCCTGCTGTGCTCTGCTCTGCTCTGCCCTGCTCTCCACTGCTGTGCTCTGCTCTGCTCTGCCCTGCTCTCCCCTGCTGTGCTCTGCTCTGCCCTGCTCTCCCCTGCTGTGCTCTGCTCTGCCCCGCTCTGCCCCGCTCTGCCCTGCTGTTCTCTGCTCTGCCCTGCTGTGCTCTGCCCTGCTCTCCCCTGCTGTGCTCTGCTCTGCTCTGCCCCGCTCTGCCCTGCTGTGCTCTGCTCTGCCCTGCTGTGCTCTGCTCTGCCCTGCTCTGCTCTGCCCTGCTCTGCTCTGCCCTGCTCTGCTCTGCCCTGCTCTGCCCCGCTCTGCCCTGCTCTGCCCTGCTCTGCTCTGCCCCGCTCTGCCCTGCTCTGCTCTGCTCTGCCCTGCCCTGCTCCGCTCTGCTCTGCCCTGCCCCGCTCTGCTCTGCCCTGCTCCGCTCTGCCCTGCTCTGCCCTGCCCCGCTCTGCCCCGCTCTGCCCTGCTCTGCCCTGCTCTGCTCTGCCCTGCTCTGCTCTGCTCTGCCCTGCTCTGCTCTGCTCCGCTCTGCTCTGCCCCGCTCTGCCCTGCCCTGCTCTGCTCTGCCCTGCTCCGCTCTGCCCTGCTCCGCTCTGCTCTGCCCTGCCCCGCTCTGCCCTGCTCCGCTCTGCTCTGCCCCGCTCTGCTCTGCCCTGCTCTGCTCTGCCCTGCTCTGCTCTGCCCTGCCCTGCTCTGCTCTGCCCTGCTCTGCTCTGCTCTGCCCTGCTCTGCTCTGCTCTGCCCTGCTCTGCTCTGCCCTGCTCTGCTCTGCTCTGCTCTGCCCTGCCCCGCCCTGCTCTGCCCTGCCGTATTGTCTGCCCTCAGTAAGACCACCTCTCCTCACCTCCCTGGCCTGCATTTATTCATTAGGGCACTTCGCATTTGGCATATCTCTTAGGGAATCATAAGCCTCAGACCAGACACTAGCATTCAAAAGTTTTTTTTGCTTTGCTCTACTCCTCATGCTGACAAAGCCTTCAGAGCCTCCATAGTCAAGACACCACTTAATATCTCCAGCACGCAACGGAAATCTGGGATTATTTAATGAGGCTCTTATTATTCTGTAGTGGAAACTCTTGGGGGATACGTTTCCTACTATTTCAGGGGAAAGTGAACAGCTGATTGAACCCAAATCAAACACTCTATGTTTGGTTTTCCTCTGTCTGTCAGACATGCTAGTTTTTTCCCCAGGTGTGTCAATCAAAAAAAGCTTAGCGCTGCTTTAATCCGTTGGTCCTCAGCAAATACACCTGGGCAGAGTTCAATTAGTAGCGTGGCCGACTTGATTCTCAAGCATGCTATTACTCTGCCACCAGCCTTTCTCACTTAAGATTCTAATTTAAGACTAGTTCCCACCATTTCACTGCCTCCATTATACTTTAAAGTGGAACATTAACCCAAATAAGGTTAAAGTTTTTTTTACAAACATATAATACAAGATAGCAAAGGGAGGTACAATCTGTCTTTTTCAAGAAGTAAAGATAGATTTAATTTGAATAAAGTTTCTTGGCCAAACTTTTTTTCTCTCCTTCCTCTCTGAGGTATTCTTCCTCAATATTCAATGCTGATGACATTAATGCACATGTGACTTTTTGTGTGGTTCATTCTCCCGGCTCCCTCCCGCTGCCACCCATCACCCTCCATCTTATCAACAAAGGGACAGTGGTACGGGGGAGTGGGAGTGGAAACAGTAGATGGCTTTAGAAAATAAGTTATGAATTACCTGTCTGGTGTGGATTTGCCCAGGAGTCTTGAATCCCCCTTGACAGCTGCACTCTGAGACCGAGTACGGGTCTGAGCTGGTGGAGGAGCACTTGGAGTGCGAGTCACAGCCCACCACAAACGTGTTGTCTAGCGGGAGCTCCTGAATCACGTGGTGTTTATTGGGTGCCATCGGGGTCTCTGGTTTGATTTGGAAGGTTGGCTGGGGGGAGGCAGACTTGTAATGCTTGGCTAAGTCTGGGCTGTCAGGTTTGAAGGTGGTCGGAGTAGTGGCCCAGTTATATTTCCCCATGGTCTGCTCATCTAGCTCCACAGGCAGGTCCAGGGTTCCATTAATGTGCTCCTGGCTGGGATCATCAGGCTTGGATTCTTCTATGCTGACAAAGTTCAAGAGGAGGCTCTTAGGGGATCTCTTCTTTTTCTTCTTTTTCTTTTTGATTTGACGGTTCTCCTGGTTGGGCGACACCCACTCGCCGCTCTGCTTGCCCTTCTGCACCACTTTGTGCCTGGGCGTCTGACGGCAGCGCACCAAGGCCGTCACGAAGATGACTAAGATAACTGTCATAGTCCCAGCTATAATTGCGATGACAACAATCACGTATCCGTTGGCTTGGGGTGTGACCTCACTGTCTCCCACGTTACGGTCCAATGGAGTCTCCAAGCTCTTACGTAGCTGCTCTAGAATGAACGTAGCGTTGGATACAGTCTCGTTAATGAACAGGTGAATGAGGGCGATTGCGTGTAAGGACTCTGGCTGGCCCAGGTCTTTGACTTTCACCACTAGCCTGTGTAAACCCTGATCGGCTGAGACTATCTTCTCCTGCAGAGTTATATTACCAGTTGTTTTGTCTATGGAAAACAGCCCTCTTGGTGATCCCCCAATGAAACTGTACTGCAGCTCAGCATTCATGCCAGTGTCATTGTCTATAGCGAACACTCTGGTGACCACAGACCCAGGGCTGGTGGTAGACTGGACCAGATCGTAAGAGTAGTTGGACGAGGGGATAACAAAAACGGGTCGATTGTCATTGACATCCACAACGTTTATGGTGACCTTGGCGTATGAAGTGCTGGGTGGTTGCCCTCCGTCTATAGCCTTCACCATAAAAGTGTATGAGCTCTGCTGCTCTCTATCAAACGTGATGTTGGGTTTGATCACACCAGTCTGGGGATCAATAATGAAATTGTCTTTCCCGTTCAGGATGGACAGTGTTATGACGGAGTTGTCACCTGCGTCTGAATCTGTGACGGTGATCAGACCCACGGTCCCGTACAGAGGCAGGTTCTCAGGCACGTAGAAGTTATACTCAGGATGGGTGAAAGCTGGACTGTTGTCGTTGAGGTCCTGCACTATTAACCTCACTGTGACATTGCTCTGCAGGGAAGTAGACCCATTGTCCCTCGCCATGACAGTGAATGAATACTTCTCCTGCTTCTCTCTGTCCAGGCGTTTTCCAACGGAGAGGATACCTGACCGTCTATCTATGTTAAACCCATCAGGAGCGTCAGGGCCAAGAGAATAAATAATCTCTGCATTATGTCCGCTGTCGGCATCCATGGCACTGATCTTTATGAGCTGCGTGGATGGATCATTGTTCTCTGGTATGGACAGCTGAATCTCAGGCTGAGGGAAGATGGGAGCGTTGTCATTCTCATCCTTAATTTTAATTAAAACCATCGCTGAAGTGTTCAAAGGAGGCTTCCCAGAATCCGACGCTACTATCTTAATTGCATATTCCCTGGTTGTTTCGTAATCTAGGGGGGCCGCAGTCTCCAGCAGGAACTGGTCATTAAAGACGGGCTTTAACCTGAAAGGAACATCGTGGTCAGTATAACAAGTCACTTTTCCGTTCAGATCAGAGTCCTTGTCCGTCACTGTAATTAGGGCTATTTTTGTATTGAGAGGTGCGTTCTCCGACAGTAGAACCGTTCCATTTACAAGGTTCATTATGTACCGAGTGTCTATGGACGGAACGTTGTCATTAATGTCCATTACGTTGACGATAACAGCAGCTCTGGAGGGGGTGGAGCTGCCGTCGCTGGCCAGGACAATGAGTTTGTGGACTGGAGTGGTCTCCCGGTCTAAGGGCTGCTTGACAGTGATCAGCCCGGTGGTGCTGTCGATGGAAAAATGCCTCTTGGTGGATGAGGAGATCTGATTCGAGAAGGAGAAGTGGATCTGGGCGTTGGAGCCGAGGTCTGCGTCTGTGGCGTGGAGTTGGGTGACGGAGGTTCCTATGGGGGCGTTCTCGGGGATGTTCACCTCCACCTCACTGTCCTTGAAGACCGGTCGATTGTCGTTGACGTCGGAGATGGTAACCTGGAGGATGGCCGTGCTGGACTTGGGTGGCGTTCCTCCGTCCTCCACCTTGATCTTCATGACGAAGGTGTCCTTCTGCTCGCGGTCCAGGCTCTGCTGGACGATCAGCTGAGGCCATCTGTCTCCCTCTGGGGTCTCGATGATGTCCAGGCCAAACTCACTCACACTCTGTAGAGACAGGAGGACAATGAAAACACAGATAATTAGTTTTAGTCATGTGTTCCTGGACTAGAGGAAACTACTGCGCTGTATATCCGTATATCCTGCAGCTACTCATTGCTTTGTTATTCATCAGTGTGGGGACGTATGCATTCACAGCCTGAATTCTGGTCATTTCACATGCATTTCACCTGAAACATTACTATCTTATATGACATGTTATACAGTGCTATTGTCTACAAGTTGTCCTGTAAACTGTCACTAGACTCACACAGCTGGTTTCATTGTCCAGAATTAACACAAACAAAATGTAGTTTGTTTTTAGCTTCAACAGGATGTTTGTTCTCATTGCAGAAAAACACTGTTGTGAAAGTTCTATAATGTTCTCGAAAATATTTGCTTGAAGATTAAATCCAGAGGAAAAGATCCACTTATTACCGAAATACGGTTGTTGATGCTGAGAGCGAGGTACACCGTTATATCCATAACCCAAAACGTTTAGCTCTTCTTTATGTTATAAACAGGAAACTGACAGACGGAATCTGCACATATCGTATAATGTTTTAGCCCCCCTGCCTTCCGCAGTGGAACTGCTTTGACACAAATTTGATTCAATTTGATCTTTTACTATCTTGCGTCTACTTTGGAATAGAGGAGACAGCTCACAAAATGTCAAGTTCATATGTGAGAGAGACAGTTGAAAGTGAAGCCACAGAGATAAGCTTTATGTATTAGAAGGGACAGAGAGACTCCACATTAAACAGACTTTCACCCAAGGGGTGCTAAACCAGTAGGCCATAGTAAAGCCTCATGAAAATGAAAACAAATGCATGTAATCCCCATGAGAAACTGACTCTGACTGTTCAAAGTAATTGCCTCCCCCCCCCCAAAAAAATGTAGCACTATTATTTATGATTACAGATCAGCTATGTGGTAAAGATGGGTCCTGGAATATTTGCAATCGTTTTGATTTAGAGACGGAGAGGGAGAGGGAGGTGGAGAGGGAGGTGGAGAGGGAGAGAGAGGTGGAGAGAGGGAGGTGGAGAGGGAGAGGGAGAGAGAGAGGGAGAGAGAGGTGGAGAGAGGGAGGTGGAGAGGGAGGTGGAGAGGGAGAAGGAGAGAGAGAGGGAGAGAGGGAGGTGGAGAGGGAGAGGGAGGTGGAGAGGGACATAGAGGTGGAGAGGGAGGTGGAGAGGGAGAGGGAGGTGGAGAGTGAGAGAGGTGGAGAGGGAGAGGGAGGTGGAGAGGGAGAGGGAGGTGGAGAGGGAGAGGGAGAGAGAGGTGGAGAGGGAGAGGGGAGAGAGAGGGAGAGAGGGAAGTGGAGAGGGAGGTGGAGGGGGATAGGGAGGTGGAGAGGGAGGTGGAGGTGGAGAGGGAGGTGGAGAGGGAGGTGGAGAGGGATAGGGAGAGGTAGAGGGAAAGGGGGAGAGAGAAATCTAAGAACCTAAATGAGACACATGCATTTTAAGAAACAAAGAGGGTCTTTGAAGGTCTTTCAGTCAGAAGCAGTTTCATGCTAAAACAGGAAAAGCATCGTCTTTAAAGAGATAAGCTTCATGCTGCACATAATGTTGTAAGAGATTACTCTGTCTAGGCACAGCAATGAAACGAGATGAAGATACATACATTCTGACTGTGAACGGTACAATTTAGAACAAATGTGTTCTCTTGACAACCCAGTAGATTTAGAACCAGTATCCGTCCTGTAACAATATAGTAAGGACCATGGCAGTGGGCGGAAGGCCAGTACTATGCATGGTAGCTGCAGCATAGACATGTTGTACATGGTTGTTGTTGGTGCTGAGGGTTCACTTGCTGTGAATGTTGTCACCAGTCTGAACCACTGCCAAGTGACAGAAGTCCCTCCAGAAACCAAAGCAGCACTGCCTGAATGAGGAGGGTCACTTTATCGAGACTTGACATACATCTATTCTTTCTACAGTCTGAGACATAACTCAACGAAAGACTCGAGCGCAAGAACAATGACCATCCAGTAACAATGACCATCCAGTAACAATGACCATCCAGTAACAATGACCATCCATTAACAATGACCATCCAGTAACAATGAGTTCTAGTGGAAGATGAGTTCTAGTGGAAGATGAGTTCTAGTGGAAGATGAGTTCTAGTAGCAGATGAGTTCTAATAGTAGATGAGTTCTAGTAGAAGATGAGTTCTAGTAGAAGATGAGTTCTAGTGGAAAATGAGTTCTAGGGGAAGATGAGTTCTAGTGGAAGATGAGTTCTAATAGTAGATGAGTTCTAGTAGAATATGAGTTCTAGTGGAAGATGAGTTCTAATAGTAGATAAGTTCTAGTAGAATATGAGTTCTAGTGGAAGATGAGTTCTAGTGGAAGATGAGTTCTAGTGGAAGATGAGTTCTAGTGGAAGATGAGTTCTAGTAGAATATGAGTTCTAGTAGAAGATGAGTTCTAAAAGAAGATGAGTTCTAGTAGAAGATGAGTTCTAGTAGAAGATGAGTTCTAGTAGAAGATGAGTTCTGAGAAGATGAGTTCTAGTAGAAGATGAGTTCTAGTAGAAGATGAGTTCTGTAGAAGATGAGTTCTAATAGAAGATGAGTTCTAGTAGAAGATGAGTTCTAATAGAAGATGAGTTCTGTAGAAGATGAGTTCTGTAGGAGATGAGTTCTGTAGAAAATGAGTTCTGTAGAAGATGAGTTCTGTAGGAGATGCGCTCTAATAGAAGATGAGTTCTGTAGAAAATGAGTTCTGTAGAAGATGAGTTCTAGTAGAAGATAAGTTCTAGTAGAAGATGTGCTCGAGTAGAACATGTGTTCTAGTAGAAGATGAGATCTAGTAGAAGATGAGTTCTAGTAGAAGATGAGTTCTAATAGAAGATGAGTTCGAGTAAAAGATGAGTTCTAGTAGAAGATGAGTTCTGTAGAAGATGTGTTCTAGTAGAAGATGAGGACCATAGAGGATGAGTTCTAGTAGAAGATGAGTTCTAATAGAAGATGAGTTCTGTAGACGATGAGTTCTAGTAGATGATGAGTTCTAGTAGAAGATGAGTTCTAATAGAAGATGAGTTCTAGTAGAAGATGAGTTCTAGTAGAAGATGAGTTCTAGTAGAAGATGAGTTCTAGTAGAAGATGAGTTCTAGTAGAAGATGAGTTCTAATAGAAGATGAGTTCTAATAGAAGATGAGTTCTAGTAGAAGATGAGTTCTATAGAAGATGAGTTCTAGTAGAAGCTGCGTTCTAGTAGAAGATGAGTTCTAGTAGAAGATGAGTTCCGTAGAAGATGAGTTCTAGTAGAAGATGAGTTCTAATAGAAGATGAGTTCTGTAGAGGATGAGTTCTAGTAGATGATGAGTTCTAGTAGAAGATAAGGACCGTAGATGATGAGTTCTAGTGGAAGATGAGTTCTAGTAGAAGATGTGTTCTAATAGAAGATGAGTTCTAGTAGAAGATGAGTTCTAGTAGAAGATGAGTTCTAGTAGAAGATGAGTTCTGTAGAAGATGAGTTCTAGTAGAAGATGAGTTGTAATAGAAGATGAGTTCTAGTAGCAGATGAGTTCTAGTAGAAGACGAGTTCTAGTAGAAGACGAGTTCTAGTAGAAGATGAGTTCTAGTAGAAGATGAGTTCTAATAGAAGATGAGTTCTAGTAGAAGATTAGTTCTAATAGAAGATGAGTTCTGTAGAAGATGAGTTCTGTAGAAGATGAGTTCTAATAGAAGATGAGTTCTAGTAGAAGACGAGTTCTAATAGAAGATGAGTTCTAATAGAAGATGAGTTCTAGTAGAAGATGAGTTCTAGTAGAAGCTGCGTTCTAGTAGAAGATGATTTCTAATAGAAGATGAGTTCCGTAGAAGATGAGTTCTAGTAGAAGATTAGTTCTAGTAGAAGATGAGTTCTAGTAGAAGATGAGTTCTGTAGAAGATGAGTTCTGTAGAAGATGAGTTCTAATAGAAGATGAGTTCTGTAGAAGATGAGTTCTAATAGAAGATTAGTTCTAATAGAAGATGAGTTCTAGTAGAAGATGAGTTCTAGTAGAAGATGAGTTCTGTAGAAGATGAGTTCTAGTGGAAGATGAGTTCTAATGGAAGATGAGTTCCAATAGAAGATGAGTTCTAGTGGAAGATGAGTTCTGTAGAAGATGAGTTCTGTAGAAGATGAGTTCTAGTAGAAGATGAGTTCTAGTAGAAGATGAGTTCTGTAGAAGATGAGTTCTGTAGAAGATGAGTTCTAATAGAAGATGAGTTCTAATAGAAGATGAGTTCTAGTAGAAGATGAGATCTGTAGAAGATGAGTTCTAGTGGAAGATGAGTTCTAATAGAAGATGAGTTCTAATAGAAGATGAGTTCTAGTGGAAGATGAGGTCTGTAGAAGATGAGTTCTGTAGAAGATGAGTTCTATTAGAAGATGAGTTCTAATAGAAGATGAGTTCTGTAGAAGATGAGTTCTGTAGAAGATGAGTTCTAGTAGAAGATGAGTTCTAATAGAAGATGAGTTCTAATAGAAGATGAGTTCTAATAGAAGATGAGTTCTGTAGAAGATGAGTTCTAGTAGAAGATGAGTTCTATAGAAGATGAGTTCTAGTAGAAGATGAGTTCTGTAGAAGATGAGTTCTAATAGAAGATGAGTTCTAATAGAAGATGAGTTCTAATAGAATATGAGTTCTAGTGGAAGATGAGTTCTAATAGAAGATGAGTTCTAGTAGAAGATGAGTTCTAGTAGAAGATGAGTTCTGTAGAAGATGAGTTCTAATAGAAGATGAGTTCTAGTGGAAGATGAGGTCTGTAGAAGATGAGTTCTGTAGAAGATGAGTTCTATTAGAAGATGAGTTCTGAAGAAGATGAGTTCTAGTAGAAGATGAGTTCTAATAGAAGATGAGTTCTAATAGAAGATGAGTTCTAATAGAAGATGAGTTCTGTAGAAGATGAGTTCTAGTAGAAGATGAGTTCTATAGAAGATGAGTTCTAGTAGAAGATGAGTTCTGTAGAAGATGAGTTCTAATAGAAGATGAGTTCTGTAGAAGATGAGTTCTAGTAGAAGATGAGTTCTGGAGAAGATGAGTTCTAGTAGAAGATGAGTTCTGTAGAAGATGAGTTCTAGTAGAAGATGAGTTCTAATAGATGATGAGTTCTAGTAGAAGATGAGTTCTGTAAAAGATGAGTTCTAATAGAAGATGAGTTCTAGTAGAAGATGAGTTCTGTAGAAGATGAGTTCTAATAGAAGATGAGTTCTGTAGAAGATGAGTTCTAGTGGAAGATTAGTTCTAGTAGAAGATGAGTTCTAGTGGAAGATGAGTTCTAATAGAATATGAGTTCTAATAGAAGATGAGTTCTAATAGAAGATGAGTTCTGTAGAAGATGAGTTCTAGTAGAAGATGAGTTCTATAGAAGATGAGTTCTAGTAGAAAATTAGTTCTGTAGAAGATGAGTTCTAGTAGAAGATCAGTTCTGTAGAAGAGGAGTTCTTTAGAAGATGAGTTCTAGTAGAAGATGAGTTCTGCAGAAGATGAGTTCTAATAGAAGATGAGTTCTAGTAGAAGATGAGTTCTAATAGAAGATGAGTTCTGTAGAAGATGAGTTCTAATAGAAGATGAGTTCTGTAGAAGATGAGTTCTAGTAGAAGATGAGTTCTGTAGAAGATGAGTTCTAATAGAAGATGAGTTCTAGTAGAAGATGAGTTCTGTAGAAGATGAGTTCTAATAGAAGATGAGTTCTGTAGAAGATGAGTTCTAGTAGAAGATGAGTTCTAATAGAAGATGAGTTCTAATAGAAGATGAGTTCTAGTAGAAGATGAGTTCTAGTAGAAGCTGCGTTCTAGTAGAAGATGATTTCTAATAGAAGATGAGTTCCGTAGAAGATGAGTTCTAGTAGAAGATTAGTTCTAGTAGAAGATGAGTTCTAATAGAAGATGAGTTCTGTAGAAGATGAGTTCTAATAGAAGATTAGTTCTAATAGAAGATGAGTTCTAGTAGAAGATGAGTTCTAGTAGAAGATGAGTTCTGTAGAAGATGAGTTCTAGTGGAAGATGAGTTCTAATGGAAGATGAGTTCCAATAGAAGATGAGTTCTAGTGGAAGATGAGTTCTGTAGAAGATGAGTTCTGTAGAAGATGAGTTCTAGTAGAAGATGAGTTCTAGTAGAAGATGAGTTCTGTAGAAGATGAGTTCTGATAGAAGATGAGTTCTAATAGAAGATGAGTTCTAGTAGAAGATGAGATCTAGTAGAAGATGATATCTGTAGAAGATGAGTTCTAGTGGAAGATGAGTTCTAATAGAAGATTAGTTCTAATAGAAGATGAGTTCTAGTGGAAGATGAGGTCTGTAGAAGATGAGTTCTGTAGAAGATGAGTTCTATTAGAAGATGAGTTCTGTAGAAGATGAGTTCTAGTAGAAGATGAGTTCTAGTAGAAGATGAGTTCTGTAGAAGATGAGTTCTAGTGGAAGATGAGTTCTAATGGAAGATGAGTTCCAATAGAAGATGAGTTCTAGTGGAAGATGAGTTCTGTAGAAGATGAGTTCTGTAGAAGATGAGTTCTAGTAGAAGATGAGTTCTAGTAGAAGATGAGTTCTGTAGAAGATGAGTTCTGTAGAAGATGAGTTCTGATAGAAGATGAGTTCTAATAGAAGATGAGTTCTAGTAGAAGATGAGATCTAGTAGAAGATGAGATCTGTAGAAGATGAGTTCTAGTAGAAGATGAGTTCTAGTGGAAGATGAGTTCTAATAGAAGATGAGTTCTAATAGAAGATGAGTTCTAATAGAAGATGAGTTCTAGTAGAAGATGAGTTCTATAGAAGATGAGTTCTAGTAGAAAATGAGTTCTGTAGAAGATGAGTTCTAGTAGAAGATCAGTTCTGTAGAAGAGGAGTTCTGCAGAAGATGAGTTCTAGTAGAAGATGAGTTCTGCAGAAGATGAGTTCTAATAGAAGATGAGTTCTAGTAGAAGATGAGTTCTAGTAGAAGATGAGTTGTAATAGAAGATGAGTTCTAGTAGCAGATGAGTTCTAGTAGAAGATGAGTTCTAGTAGAAGACGAGTTCTAGTAGAAGATGAGTTCTAATAGAAGATGAGTTCTAGTAGAAGACGAGTTCTAGTAGAAGATGAGTTCTAATAGAAGATGAGTTCTAATAGAAGATGAGTTCTAATAGAAGATGAGTTCTAGTAGAAGACGAGTTCTAGTAGAAGATGAGTTCTAATAGAAGATGAGTTCTAGTAGAAGATGAGTTCTGTAGAAGATGAGTTCTAGTGGAAGATGAGTTCTAATGGAAGATGAGTTCCAATAGAAGATGAGTTCTAGTGGAAGATGAGTTCTGTAGAAGATGAGTTCTGTAGAAGATGAGTTCTAGTAGAAGATGAGTTCTAGTAGAAGATGAGTTCTGTAGAAGATGAGTTCTGTAGAAGATGAGTTCTGATAGAAGATGAGTTCTAATAGAAGATGAGTTCTAGTAGAAGATGAGATCTAGTAGAAGATGAGATCTGTAGAAGATGAGTTCTAGTAGAAGATGAGTTCTAGTGGAAGATGAGTTCTAATAGAAGATGAGTTCTAATAGAAGATGAGTTCTAATAGAAGATGAGTTCTAGTAGAAGATGAGTTCTATAGAAGATGAGTTCTAGTAGAAAATGAGTTCTGTAGAAGATGAGTTCTAGTAGAAGATCAGTTCTGTAGAAGAGGAGTTCTGCAGAAGATGAGTTCTAGTAGAAGATGAGTTCTGCAGAAGATGAGTTCTAATAGAAGATGAGTTCTAGTAGAAGATGAGTTCTAGTAGAAGATGAGTTGTAATAGAAGATGAGTTCTAGTAGCAGATGAGTTCTAGTAGAAGATGAGTTCTAGTAGAAGACGAGTTCTAGTAGAAGATGAGTTCTAGTGGAAGATGAGTTCTAATGGAAGATGAGTTCCAATAGAAGATGAGTTCTAGTGGAAGATGAGTTCTGTAGAAGATGAGTTCTGTAGAAGATGAGTTCTAGTAGAAGATGAGTTCTAATAGAAGATGAGTTCTAGTAGAAGACGAGTTCTAGTAGAAGATGAGTTCTAATAGAAGATGAGTTCTAGTAGAAGACGAGTTCTAGTAGAAGATGAGTTCTAATAGAAGATGAGTTCTAGTAGAAGATGAGTTCTAGTAGAAGATGAGTTCTAGTAGAAGACGAGTTCTAGTAGAAGATGAGTTCTAATAGAAGATGAGTTCTAATAGAAGATGAGTTCTAATAGAAGATGAGTTCTAGTAGAAGATGAGTTCTAGTAGAAGCTGCGTTCTAGTAGAAGATGAGTTCTAATAGAAGATGAGTTCCGTAGAAGATGCGTTCTAGTAGAAGATTAGTTCTAGTAGAAGATGAGTTCTAGTAGAAGATGAGTTCTGTAGAAGATGAGTTCTGTAGAAGATGAGTTCTAATAGAAGATGAGTTCTGTAGAAGATGAGTTCTAATAGAAGATTAGTTCTAATAGAACATGAGTTCTAGTAGAAGATGAGTTCTAGTAGAAGATGAGTTCTGTAGAAGATGAGTTCTAGTGGAAGATGAGTTCTAATGGAAGATGAGTTCCAATAGAAGATGAGTTCTAGTGGAAGATGAGTTCTGTAGAAGATGAGTTCTGTAGAAGATGAGTTCTAGTAGAAGATGAGTTCTAGTAGAAGATGAGTTCTGTAGAAGATGAGTTCTGTAGAAGATGAGTTCTAATAGAAGATGAGTTCTAATAGAAGATGAGTTCTAGTAGAAGATGAGATCTGTAGAAGATGAGTTCTGTAGAAGATGAGTTCTAATAGAAGATGAGTTCTAATAGAAGATGAGATCTAGTAGAAGATGAGATCTGTAGAAGATGAGTTCTGTAGAAGATGAGTTCTAATAGAAGATGAGTTCTAATAGAAGATGAGTTCTAATAGAAGATGAGTTCTAGTAGAAGATGAGTTCTGTAGAAGATGAGTTCTGTAGAAGATGAGTTCTAATAGAAGATGAGTTCTAATAGAAGATGAGATCTAGTAGAAGATGAGATCTGTAGAAGATGAGTTCTAGTGGAAGATGAGTTCTAATAGAAGATGAGTTCTAATAGAAGATGAGTTCTAGTGGAAAATGAGTTCTGTAGAAGATGAGTTCTAGTAGAAGATGAGTTCTGTAGAAGATGAGTTCTAGTAGAAGATGAGTTCTAATAGAAGATGAGTTCTAATAGAAGATGAGTTCTGTAGAAGATGAGTTCTGTAGAAGATGAGTTCTAGTAGAAGATGAGGGTCTATAGAAGATGAGTTCTAGTAGAAGATGAGTTCTGTAGAAGATGAGTTCTAGTGGAAGATGAGTTCTAATAGAAGATGAGTTCTAATAGAAGATGAGTTCTAATAGAAGATGAGTTCTGTAGAAGATGAGTTCTAGTAGAAGATCAGTTCTGTAGAAGAGGAGTTCTTTAGAAGATGAGTTCTAGTAGAAGATGAGTTCTGCAGAAGATGAGTTCTAATAGAAGATGAGTTCTAGTAGAAGATGAGTTCTAATAGAAGATGAGTTCTGTAGAAGATGAGTTCTAATAGAAGATGAGTTCTGTAGAAGATGAGTTCTAATAGAAGATGAGTTCTAGTAGAAGATGAGTTCTGTAGAAGATGAGTTCTAATAGAAGATGAGTTCTGTAGAAGATGAGTTCTAGTAGAAAATGAGTTCTGTAGATGATGAGTTCTAATAGAAGATGAGTTCTAGTAGAAGATGAGTTCTGTAGAAGATGAGTTCTGTAGAAGATGAGTTCTAGTAGAAGATGAGTTCTGTAGAAGATGAGTTCTAATAGAAGATGAGTTCTGTAGAAGATGAGTTCTAATAGAAGATGAGTTCTGTAGAAGATGAGTTCTAATAGAAGATGAGTTCTAGTAGAAGATCAGTTCTGTAGAAGAGGAGTTCTGTAGAAGATGAGTTCTAGTAGAAGATGAGTTCTGTAGAAGATGAGTTCTAATAGAAGATGAGTTCTAGTAGAAGATGAGTTCTGTAGAAGATGAGTTCTAATAGAAGATGAGTTCTAATAGAAGATGAGTTCTGTAGAAGATGAGTTCTAATAGAAGATGAGTTCTGTAGAAGATGAGTTCTAGTAGAAGATGAGTTCTAGTAGAAGATGAGTTCTGTAGAAGATGAGTTCTGTAGAAGATGAGTTCTGTAGAAGATGAGTTCTAATAGAAGATGAGTTCTGTAGAAGATGAGTTCTAGTAGAAGATGAGTTCTAATAGAAGATGAGTTCTGTAGAAGATGAGTTCTAGTAGAAGATGAGTTCTAGTAGAAGATGAGTTCTAGTAGAAGATGAGTTCTAGTAGAAGATGAGTTCTAGTAGAAGATGAGTTCTAATGGAAGATGAGTTCCAATAGAAGATGAGTTCTAGTGGAAGATGAGTTCTGTAGAAGATGAGTTCTGTAGAAGATGAGTTCTAGTAGAAGATGAGTTCTAGTAGAAGATGAGTTCTGTAGAAGATGAGTTCTGTAGAAGATGAGTTCTGATAGAAGATGAGTTCTAATAGAAGATGAGTTCTAGTAGAAGATGAGATCTAGTAGAAGATGAGATCTGTAGAAGATGAGTTCTAGTAGAAGATGAGTTCTAGTGGAAGATGAGTTCTAATAGAAGATGAGTTCTAATAGAAGATGAGTTCTAATAGAAGATGAGTTCTAGTAGAAGATGAGTTCTATAGAAGATGAGTTCTAGTAGAAAATGAGTTCTGTAGAAGATGAGTTCTAGTAGAAGATCAGTTCTGTAGAAGAGGAGTTCTGCAGAAGATGAGTTCTAGTAGAAGATGAGTTCTGCAGAAGATGAGTTCTAATAGAAGATGAGTTCTAGTAGAAGATGAGTTCTAGTAGAAGATGAGTTGTAATAGAAGATGAGTTCTAGTAGCAGATGAGTTCTAGTAGAAGATGAGTTCTAGTAGAAGACGAGTTCTAGTAGAAGATGAGTTCTAATAGAAGATGAGTTCTAGTAGAAGACGAGTTCTAGTAGAAGATGAGTTCTAATAGAAGATGAGTTCTAATAGAAGATGAGTTCTAATAGAAGATGAGTTCTAGTAGAAGACGAGTTCTAGTAGAAGATGAGTTCTAATAGAAGATGAGTTCTAGTAGAAGATGAGTTCTGTAGAAGATGAGTTCTAGTGGAAGATGAGTTCTAATGGAAGATGAGTTCCAATAGAAGATGAGTTCTAGTGGAAGATGAGTTCTGTAGAAGATGAGTTCTGTAGAAGATGAGTTCTAGTAGAAGATGAGTTCTAATAGAAGATGAGTTCTAGTAGAAGACGAGTTCTAGTAGAAGATGAGTTCTAATAGAAGATGAGTTCTAGTAGAAGACGAGTTCTAGTAGAAGATGAGTTCTAATAGAAGATGAGTTCTAGTAGAAGATGAGTTCTAGTAGAAGATGAGTTCTAGTAGAAGACGAGTTCTAGTAGAAGATGAGTTCTAATAGAAGATGAGTTCTAATAGAAGATGAGTTCTAATAGAAGATGAGTTCTAGTAGAAGATGAGTTCTAGTAGAAGCTGCGTTCTAGTAGAAGATGAGTTCTAATAGAAGATGAGTTCCGTAGAAGATGCGTTCTAGTAGAAGATTAGTTCTAGTAGAAGATGAGTTCTAGTAGAAGATGAGTTCTGTAGAAGATGAGTTCTGTAGAAGATGAGTTCTAATAGAAGATGAGTTCTGTAGAAGATGAGTTCTAATAGAAGATTAGTTCTAATAGAACATGAGTTCTAGTAGAAGATGAGTTCTAGTAGAAGATGAGTTCTGTAGAAGATGAGTTCTAGTGGAAGATGAGTTCTAATGGAAGATGAGTTCCAATAGAAGATGAGTTCTAGTGGAAGATGAGTTCTGTAGAAGATGAGTTCTGTAGAAGATGAGTTCTAGTAGAAGATGAGTTCTAGTAGAAGATGAGTTCTGTAGAAGATGAGTTCTGTAGAAGATGAGTTCTAATAGAAGATGAGTTCTAATAGAAGATGAGTTCTAGTAGAAGATGATATCTGTAGAAGATGAGTTCTGTAGAAGATGAGTTCTAATAGAAGATGAGTTCTAATAGAAGATGAGATCTAGTAGAAGATGAGATCTGTAGAAGATGAGTTCTGTAGAAGATGAGTTCTAATAGAAGATGAGTTCTAATAGAAGATGAGTTCTAATAGAAGATGAGTTCTAGTAGAAGATGAGTTCTGTAGAAGATGAGTTCTGTAGAAGATGAGTTCTAATAGAAGATGAGTTCTAATAGAAGATGAGATCTAGTAGAAGATGAGATCTGTAGAAGATGAGTTCTAGTGGAAGATGAGTTCTAATAGAAGATGAGTTCTAATAGAAGATGAGTTCTAGTGGAAAATGAGTTCTGTAGAAGATGAGTTCTAGTAGAAGATGAGTTCTGTAGAAGATGAGTTCTAGTAGAAGATGAGTTCTAATAGAAGATGAGTTCTAATAGAAGATGAGTTCTGTAGAAGATGAGTTCTGTAGAAGATGAGTTCTAGTAGAAGATGAGGGTCTATAGAAGATGAGTTCTAGTAGAAGATGAGTTCTGTAGAAGATGAGTTCTAGTGGAAGATGAGTTCTAATAGAAGATGAGTTCTAATAGAAGATGAGTTCTAATAGAAGATCAGTTCTGTAGAAGAGGAGTTCTTTAGAACATGAGTTCTAGTAGAAGATCAGTTCTGTAGAAGAGGAGTTCTTTAGAAGATGAGTTCTAGTAGAAGATGAGTTCTGCAGAAGATGAGTTCTAATAGAAGATGAGTTCTAGTAGAAGATGAGTTCTAATAGAAGATGAGTTCTGTAGAAGATGAGTTCTAATAGAAGATGAGTTCTGTAGAAGATGAGTTCTAATAGAAGATGAGTTCTAGTAGAAGATGAGTTCTGTAGAAGATGAGTTCTAATAGAAGATGAGTTCTGTAGAAGATGAGTTCTAGTAGAAAATGAGTTCTGTAGATGATGAGTTCTAATAGAAGATGAGTTCTAGTAGAAGATGAGTTCTGTAGAAGATGAGTTCTGTAGAAGATGAGTTCTAGTAGAAGATGAGTTCTGTAGAAGATGAGTTCTAATAGAAGATGAGTTCTGTAGAAGATGAGTTCTAATAGAAGATGAGTTCTGTAGAAGATGAGTTCTAATAGAAGATGAGTTCTAGTAGAAGATCAGTTCTGTAGAAGAGGAGTTCTGTAGAAGATGAGTTCTAGTAGAAGATGAGTTCTGTAGAAGATGAGTTCTAATAGAAGATGAGTTCTAGTAGAAGATGAGTTCTGTAGAAGATGAGTTCTAATAGAAGATGAGTTCTAATAGAAGATGAGTTCTGTAGAAGATGAGTTCTAATAGAAGATGAGTTCTGTAGAAGATGAGTTCTAGTAGAAGATGAGTTCTAGTAGAAGATGAGTTCTGTAGAAGATGAGTTCTGTAGAAGATGAGTTCTAGTAGAAGATGAGTTCTGTAGAAGATGAGTTCTGTAGAAGATGAGTTCTAATAGAAGATGAGTTCTGTAGAAGATGAGTTCTAATAGAAGATTAGTTCTAATAGAACATGAGTTCTAGTAGAAGATGAGTTCTAGTAGAAGATGAGTTCTGTAGAAGATGAGTTCTAGTGGAAGATGAGTTCTAATGGAAGATGAGTTCCAATAGAAGATGAGTTCTAGTGGAAGATGAGTTCTGTAGAAGATGAGTTCTGTAGAAGATGAGTTCTAGTAGAAGATGAGTTCTAGTAGAAGATGAGTTCTGTAGAAGATGAGTTCTGTAGAAGATGAGTTCTAATAGAAGATGAGTTCTAATAGAAGATGAGTTCTAGTAGAAGATGAGATCTGTAGAAGATGAGTTCTGTAGAAGATGAGTTCTAATAGAAGATGAGTTCTAATAGAAGATGAGTTCTAATAGAAGATGAGTTCTAGTAGAAGATGAGTTCTGTAGAAGATGAGTTCTGTAGAAGATGAGTTCTAATAGAAGATGAGTTCTAATAGAAGATGAGATCTAGTAGAAGATGAGATCTGTAGAAGATGAGTTCTAGTGGAAGATGAGTTCTAATAGAAGATGAGTTCTAATAGAAGATGAGTTCTAGTGGAAAATGAGTTCTGTAGAAGATGAGTTCTAGTAGAAGATGAGTTCTGTAGAAGATGAGTTCTAGTAGAAGATGAGTTCTAATAGAAGATGAGTTCTAATAGAAGATGAGTTCTGTAGAAGATGAGTTCTGTAGAAGATGAGTTCTAGTAGAAGATGAGGGTCTATAGAAGATGAGTTCTAGTAGAAGATGAGTTCTGTAGAAGATGAGTTCTAGTGGAAGATGAGTTCTAATAGAAGATGAGTTCTAATAGAAGATGAGTTCTAATAGAAGATCAGTTCTGTAGAAGAGGAGTTCTTTAGAACATGAGTTCTAGTAGAAGATCAGTTCTGTAGAAGAGGAGTTCTTTAGAAGATGAGTTCTAGTAGAAGATGAGTTCTGCAGAAGATGAGTTCTAATAGAAGATGAGTTCTAGTAGAAGATGAGTTCTAATAGAAGATGAGTTCTGTAGAAGATGAGTTCTAATAGAAGATGAGTTCTGTAGAAGATGAGTTCTAATAGAAGATGAGTTCTAGTAGAAGATGAGTTCTGTAGAAGATGAGTTCTAATAGAAGATGAGTTCTGTAGAAGATGAGTTCTAGTAGAAAATGAGTTCTGTAGATGATGAGTTCTAATAGAAGATGAGTTCTAGTAGAAGATGAGTTCTGTAGAAGATGAGTTCTGTAGAAGATGAGTTCTAGTAGAAGATGAGTTCTGTAGAAGATGAGTTCTAATAGAAGATGAGTTCTGTAGAAGATGAGTTCTAATAGAAGATGAGTTCTGTAGAAGATGAGTTCTAATAGAAGATGAGTTCTAGTAGAAGATCAGTTCTGTAGAAGAGGAGTTCTGTAGAAGATGAGTTCTAGTAGAAGATGAGTTCTGTAGAAGATGAGTTCTAATAGAAGATGAGTTCTAGTAGAAGATGAGTTCTGTAGAAGATGAGTTCTAATAGAAGATGAGTTCTAATAGAAGATGAGTTCTGTAGAAGATGAGTTCTAATAGAAGATGAGTTCTGTAGAAGATGAGTTCTAGTAGAAGATGAGTTCTAGTAGAAGATGAGTTCTGTAGAAGATGAGTTCTGTAGAAGATGAGTTCTGTAGAAGATGAGTTCTAATAGAAGATGAGTTCTGTAGAAGATGAGTTCTAGTAGAAGATGAGTTCTAATAGAAGATGAGTTCTGTAGAAGATGAGTTCTAGTAGAAGATGAGTTCTAGTAGAAGATGAGTTCTAGTAGAAGATGAGTTCTAGTAGAAGATGAGTTCTGTAGAAGATGAGTTCTGTAGAAGATGAGTTCTGTAGAAGATGAGTTCTAATAGAAGATGAGTTCTGTAGAAGATGAGTTCTAGTAGAAGATGAGTTCTAATAGAAGATGAGTTCTGTAGAAGATGAGTTCTAGTAGAAGATGAGTTCTAGTAGAAGATGAGTTCTGTAGAAGATGAGTTCTAATAGAAGATGAGTTCTGTAGAAGATTAGTTCTAGTAGAAGATGAGTTCTGTAGAAGATGAGTTCTCGTAGAAGATGAGTTCTAGTAGAAGATGAGTTCTAGTAGAGATGAGTTCTAGTAGAAGATGAGTTCTAGTCAAAGATTAGATCTTGTAGAAGATGTATATTCATGGAGTAGTTCTTGAACATAAATTTACTAATTACTAAGAACTACACATGAGTTTTCTGACTAACTATTTCACCATCGACCAAGCCGACATTAAAATAACTGTGGGCGAAACGTTTCTATAAAATTAATCGGAGTGATTTCACCGTTGGAACACAGTGAAAACATAACATTTTAGCCCTTCGTACAATATGGTTGTTAAATCTTATTATAAACTTTATTTTCTGGGACTTTGGCTCAGTGCTTCCATCCAGTCGATGTCACAGCTGCTCCTAATTTGATTTATGAGCCAGACAAGGTTTTTCACCACCTCTGTCTCATTTTCACGTTAGACAACATAACATTTAGAGCATTTCAATCAGTTTCAGAGAGCTGTGGCTAACTATCTATAATGGCTGTTTATTTTTACGTGAGTGAATTCAAATTAGGCTGATGGATTGTGATAACATCTAGGGCAGGTATACTTACTGTAGAAAAGGTTAAGCAAGAATATGAATCACTGGCCCTAAGGTGGGAGTGACAATAACCTATAAATAAAATACACAACTGAACTGTTTATAAGAGAGTGGTTCCTTCCTCTTCACCCATACTGACCTCCTAAACCCTGTTGATGAAGCATTCATCTACCATTGTGGATCACGCATCTATATGGACCATACATCTACAGTCACCTCCATAATTATTGACATCCTTGATAAACATTAGCAAAAAATACTGTAGAAATAATACAAATACTGAGCTATACTGCATAAAATTGTTTTTGTTGTTGATTATATTTCTTATACTAATACAATTGCTCTGAAATGTATGCCGATGACTCAAGTTTTTTCTTAAGTCCGCAATCTGCTCATTTGGTAACCCACCAAAGGGACAGCACCAGACACTCCTTATCTAGGTGGGGACTGCAAACATTGGCATGTTTTACGTATCTGTTTTCAACTCTGTCAGTGGTTTGTCAACTCCGTCACTGATGGCTAACCCCCTTCAGATCATTATTTTTGTCAATATTCAGTAAAAGAAAATATTGCAATTACTGTCATGCAACATATGATTTATGTATCTTTATGTAATACATGTATCACTAGCCACTTTAACTATGCCACTTTGTTTACATACTCATCTCGTATGTATATACTGTACTCGATACCATCTACTGTATCTTGCCTATGCTGCTCTGTACCATCACTCATTCATATATCCTTATGTACATATTCTTTATCCCCTTACACTGTGTATAAGACAGTAGTTTTGGAATTGTTAGTTAGATTACTTGTTGGTTATCACTGCATTGTCGGAACTAGAAGCACAAGCATTTCGCTACACTCGCATTAACATCTGCTAACCATGTGTATGTGACAAATAAAATTTGATTTGATTTGATTTAAAAAATGAAGTATCTTCTGTATTAGTTCCTGCCAAGGAGGCAGCTACTCTTCCTGGGGTTTATTATGGATCCCCATTAGTTCCTGCCAAGGCAGCAGCTACTCTTCCTGGGGTTTATTATGGATCCTCATTAGTTTCTGCCAAAGGCAGCAGCTACTCTTCTTGGTGTCCAGCAAAATGTAAGGCAACAGTATACAATATAATACTATAATGTAACATTAAAATACATTTTACGACAGACTTTACAATACATTAAGTGTGTTCCCTCAGGCCACTGCTCCACTACAACACTACCCAGGTGTACGTGCGTGTGTGTGTATAGTGTGCATGTATAGTGTGTGTGTATAGTGTCTGTGTATAGTGTGTTTGTACCTGTGTGTGTGTGTGTGTGTGTGTGTGTGTGTGTGTGTGTGTGTGTTTGTACCTGTGTGTTTTTGTACCTGTGTGTGTTTGTAGCTGTGTATGTGTTTGTAGCTGTGTGTGTGTGTGTGTTTTTATACCTGTGTGTGTTTGTACCTGTGTGTGTTTGTACCTGTGTGTGTTTGTAGCCGTGTATGTGTTTGTAGCTGTGTGTGTGACTCTTCACAGTCCTTGCCATCCTATAAGGTTTATTTTTATCGGTTTTAAAATCAAATTGTACTGCTTACGTGAGTTACTTGATGTGGAATAGTTCCATGTAGCCTTGGGTTTATTTAATATTGTGCATCTCCCATAGTCTGTTCTGGCATGTCTTGTCCGAGCTGTGTGCTAGTAGTTTCAACAGACAGCTTGGTACATTCAGCTTGTCAACACCTCTTACAAAAACAAGTAGCGATGAAGTCAATCTCTCCTCTACATTGAGCCATGAGAGATTGACATAACAATCCATGGTTACTCCAAGCAGTTTAGGCTCCTCAACTTGCTCAATTTCCACATTATTCATTACAAGATTTAGTTTGGTGAATTGAATGATTTGTCCCAAATACAATGCATTTAGTTAATTTTTATTTATTTAGGACTAACTTATGTATTGCCACCCTTTCTGAAACTGACTACTATCTCCTTGTTAAGTGTTGCAGTGATTTAACTAGCTATAGTAGCTGACTTGCATAGTGTTGAGTCATTCAAATACATAGACACATGGGATTTACACAGAGCCAGTGGTAGGTCATTAGTAAAGAATGAAACAGTAAGGGGCCTAAACAGCTGCCCTGGGGAATGCCTGATTCCAGCTGGATTATGTTAGAAAGGCTACCATTAAAGAACACCATCTGTGTTCTGTTAGACAGGTAACTATCAATCCACAGTATAGCAGGGGGTGTAAATCCATTACATACACATTGCTCCAGCAGCAGACTAACGTCAAAAGCTGCACTGAAGTCTAAAAAAACAGCTCCCACAATCTCTCCGCCAATCATCAGTAATTTGTGTAAGTGCTGTGCTTGTTTAATGTCCTTCCATATAAGCATGATGTTGTCAATTTGTTTACTGTAAAATAGCATTGTATCTGGTCAAACACATTTTTTTCCAAACGTTTACTAACGGTTGGTAGCAGGCTAATTGGTTGGCTATTTGAGCCAGTAAAGGGGGCTTTACTATCGGAATGACTTTTGCTTCCCTCCAGGCCTGAGGGCACACACTTTTTTTATGCTTGTATTAAAGACATGGCAAATAGGAATGACAATACCAACCTCTATCATCCTCAGTCATTTTCCATCCATGTGGCTTGTCATGGTTGATAGACAACAATAATTTGTTCAACCATTCCAAACTCACTTTACGAAATTCAAAATTACAATGCTTGTCTTTTAAAATTTGGTCAGTTATACTGAGATGTGTAGGTTTGGTGTTTGTTGCTGGCATGTCATGCCTAAATTTACTAATCTTGCCATTAAAAAAAACTATTAAAGGAGTTGGCAATATCTGTGGGGTTTGAGATGAATGAGGCATCTGATTAAATTAATGAGTTTGCCTTTTTTCCCCAAAATGTAATTTAAGGTACTCCAAAGTGTTTTTACTATCATACCATTAATCTTTGTTTCAGAGTAGACTTTACCCATGGGGATGGATAACAAATGGATTTTTCATGCATGCTACCACAATTTTTATACCCTAGTGGCAGAGGAAGCCATGGAAGGCCACATTAACTGAGATTAATTTTAAAGAGTAGAACGTTAATCCAGGTTTAAAAAAATTTGTATTTACTTTATTTACAAGAATCTTTAGGGGTGCCAATCATTTTGATACCTTTCTTTTTCAAAAAACATATATTGCTTAATAAACAAAATCACTTTCTCTGAGAAATAGTATTAGTATAATTGAACTGTCTAATTTTGAACTGTCTAATTTAGCATCCAATGAAGAACATTAATCAATTATGAAATGCCAACACCTAGTGTCTATTACAGTATTCTGGCATAACTGGCATCTGTAAAATGAATAGACAATAATATACATTTTCAACATTTCTCTTTGTTTTCTGTGACAGTCAGAACCTACTGGTTCTACCATATGCTCCTAATAGCCAGGCAAAGAAGTTAGATGTTGATCCCCAGAACAGAATTTCTAAACAGAGAGGAGTTGTTGCTCCAAATCCACCCACTGAAATAAAGACTTCCTCTTTCTCTCAACACTGAATTTATCTGGCTCTCCTATAGCAGGATATTGATCTGCACAAGGTGATGCCGACAGAGCCCGCCCACAACAAATGCTGTTAAGATATAAGAGATACTGAAAATGACTCAAAATAGGAAGGATTCGGTTTCCTGCAGTGTGGTGCAAAACTCTTTAAATGCTTGGGGAAAAATATCATTTGGAGTAGAGTAGAACCCGAAACAACCAAAGTCAATTCCTCCATCCCTTGAGTCTGAACTGCTTCACATGTCAATGTCTCAAATGGCACCCTATTCCCTATATAGTGCCCTACTTTTGACCAGAGAACATGGAAGGTATTACTTTCCCCTGACCCTGGACATATTCGTAGAACATCTTTGCGTCATTCCAAGATGACGTAGCAGTACCAGCACTGACACTCCTAATGGTACACATTCCATTTTAGAATCATAATTATGCTGCTATGGATGTCTGCTACACTCATTATTAAGGTGGCATGACTGGTTTCATATGTGAAAGGACAGTCCAACCTGGTTTTGAATTAAAGTGGCTGTCATATCTAATCTGTCCATTCTGATACCAGCTAGCCTACATGTCTGTCAGCTGAGGGGACATAACTGGCCTACTGTGATGATACAGAATGATAGCAGTTTTGGCTTGATGTCAGGAACATAACAGGAACACTGTGATGACACACAGCGGTAGCAGTTTCAGCTTCATGACCAGTGTTGCATTCAAGACCATCTAAAGCGAGATTGATTAAAGACCAAGGCCAGAGCAAATAGAGTCAGAGTCAAGACCCGAGACTGGAGGGGTGGGCGAGACCGAGTCAAGACCAAGACTGGAGGGGTGGGCGAGACCGAGTCAAGACCGAGACCGGAGGGGTGGGCGAGACACAGTCAAGACCGAGACCGGAGGGGTGGGCGAGACCGAGTCAAGACCGAGACCGGAGGGGTGGGCGAGACCGAGTCAAGACCAAGACTGGAGGGGTCGGCGAGACCGAGTCAAGACCGAGACCGGAGGGGTGGGCGAGACCGAGTCAAGACCGAGACCGGAGGGGTGGGCGAGACCGAGTCAAGACCGAGACCGGAGGGGTGGGCGAGACACAGTCAAGACCGAGACCGGAGGGGTGGGCGAGACCGAGTCAAGACCAAGACTGGAGGGGTGGGCGAGACCGGGTTAGAGACCGAGACCAAGTCAAAGTGAGACTGGTTGCAAGAACACGACTTTCGATCATTATAGATTCGCCAAAGGCCACAAAATACAACCGAATGGATTATGGATTATGAAATATGTAAACAGCAAAGGAGTCCTCTTACATTTGAGAACTTTACAGTCCTATTGATCAAACAAACCCAGTTATGCATATTAACAACAACAAGGTCAACAACTAATGCTAGCCAGAGCAAGATGAGCTAAAATCTAAGAAAGGAACATTAGATAAACGCTCTCAAACTTTTTCAGCTCGTTGGCCGTCAAAATTGCATTAATAAATGACGGGGAATTGTAGCCTCCTCACCCTTCTGCAGCTCGCTTACCAATGCATGCTTGTCCCAACCAAGCACCCAAGTTAACTGGTTAAAGTTGGCTAGCTTGCTAGCTAGCTACTTCCAGCCACAATTGAGAGAACACCTCGCTCTGACCATTTTAGTCGCTGGTTTGGCTGTTTACGTGTTATCTAAAGCGTGCTTGACTAACTAGCATTTATTTTTGTCATATTTAGCAGGTGTTACATGTTAGTAAATTCATCGGTTGTTCTGTGCTCTGGCCCACTCAAACGAGACTGCTCTAAAATCGGAGTAGATAGCCATAGTGAATTTGCGAACACAAGAGATATGCTAACTGGATAACAGTTGTTCAAGTACTTGCTAGCTAACCAAATGACACCTACATCTATAGGTGTGTATAGCCACCGAAAAACGATATGAAGGGAAAAAGGTCAGTCATTCACCCACTCCTCCAATGACATGACATCCTCCTAGCAGCTAGCTAGCTAGCTATCTAGCTAACGTTAAGCTCAGTTTTTTTTAGCTTGCTACATAAATAGATACACTAGCCTATTAGCCACATTATGACTGACTTGTGACCATTGCCCTTGCTAGTTTGATTGTTTTGACATTCCCAGCCTTAGTTACATTCGTCCGTTTTTTTGTCCAAAATAATGTGTCATTGAAACTAAAACACTGCATCCCAAATGGAGGCAGAAAACAATGTACCAGGCCAGCTGTGATTCTCACCCTGATAGCAATATTTTTGGGACTACCAAGAAATGTATTGGTGAATTTTATTAACCATGCTTTGAACTGCATCCATCTATTCTGCCAACAATGCCTTACTACACTTCATGGAACGCTGAGTCAAATAGAAGCTATTTTTATAACCTCTTATATAGTTGCATCTTTCCATCAGCCCTACGCAGTCGTGTAGTGGTGCTTTAAACATCATGCTGTGTGTGACTGCTGTCTTTCCATCAGCCCTACGCAGTGGTGTAGTGGTGCTTTAAACGTCATGCTGTGTGTGACTGCTGTCTTTCCATCAGCCCTACGCAGTGGTGTAGTGGTAGCTTGTGAAGTGGGTGTACTCCAATTTTGCCAAAAAGTTCCCAAATGGCCCGCCCAGCAAAGTGAAAAATCCTATGTTTTGTAATGTAACTTGATGGTCTAAGTCCACAACAATGCTTAAACCACATCAATCTGATTGGGTGGGCCTGTCAGGGCCTGGCTCCCCAGTGGGTGTGCCTGTGTCTACCCATCCATTTCTACGCCCCTGATGCAAACAGCTCACGATGACATTTGCGCATCACAAATAGCCAACTAACCAATACTTCGGACTAAACGTTTTCAATGCCTCGTTTGCATACCCATTGTATTTTATTGTATTATTATTGTATTTGTTTGCATACCCATTGTAGCCTTAGTTAGCATTTACTGGTAGTTATCATACAGGTGAAACATATTTCCTAACCTACTGACTACCGATGTGAGCTGCTCCATGCCAAAACCAGCTGAGAGTTGCACACCCTTGCTGCCTGCAGATGATATTCCACTGAAAATGGGCTATATGAGCAGCCACGCATGTGAATATAGGTCACGTGCTTTGCGATTGTGTAGGCTACTTTGTGCATGATTTCTCTACTGTGTACTACATAATTATTACGGTTGCAGTCCTTTCAGAATCACGAACCTGTTACACGCTGAAGGCCGATAGGTTTTGCGAATGCGCAAACATGTGTTTATTAATAGATATAAAGACCGTGACGATATTCATGTTTCAACAAAGGAGTGTTACACATTTGGCCTGGCGAAGCAGTATTATGCGCTGACTGAATGGAAGCTGATAATTATGAGTTTTTTTTTTTACTCAGCAGGTCTCGGCTAATCTCGGGAAGAAATGAAGAGTTCTCACCGTCCCGAGACCAACTCAAGACCGAGTACAAATGTATCCGACACCGAGACAAGACCGAGACACTCAATATGTGGTCTCGAGACCAGACTTGAGTACTACAACACTGTCAGGAACATAACAGGAACACTGTGATGACACACAGTTTCAGCTGGACGTCAGGAACATAGCAGGAACACTGTGATGATACACGATGGTAACAGTTTCAGCTGGACTTCAGGGACATAGCAGGAACACATTGGTAGTAAACCATTATTCTGTGTGGAGCTCCAAGACAAATCTCTGAGGACCATACAAAGATAGTCCAAGGGGTGGATTAAAGACCATCAGCTATTCTAGGAATGCTTTTGCACAAGCCTCTATTGAACTAAACTGTGTCTTGTACTGTAAGACTGTATAGTGTTCAAATAGAAATCTGAATAGAAACCCGAAATGGATGTTGTTAGGAGATAGATGGGAGGGGTTGAATAGCGCTGTAGGGTGGGACGAATAACAACAAGATAACCAATGTTACTAAGGAACTTTTGTGAAAGAGTACAGTTTGAAAGATATAGGGTAGAGGAAGGACAGGAGTTAAAAACAAACCAAATAAAACTATTGTAAAATAGACTGTGTCCTTAAAATGTATATAGTATGTATAAGCTGGAAATACAGGCCTAAGTGTTGTCCATTAGTTTACTCCAATTAGGGGGGTAGAGGGAAATACAGGCCTAAGTGTTGTCCATTAGTTTACTCCAATTAGGGGAGGGGGTAGAGGGAAATACAGGCCTAAGTGTTGTCCATTAGTTTACTCCAATTAGGGAGGGGGTAGAGGGAAATACAGGCCTAAGTGTTGTCCATTAGTTTACTCCAATTAGGGGAGGGGGTAGAGGGAAATACAGGCCTAAGTGTTGTCCATTAGTTTACTCCAATTAGGGGGGGGGTTAGAGGGAAATACAGGCCTAAGTGTTGTCCATTAGTTTACTCCAATTAGGGGAGGGGGTTAGAGGGAAATACAGGCCTAAGTGTTGTCCATTAGTTTACTCCAATTAGGGGAGGGGGTTAGAGGGAAATACAGGCCTAAGTGTTGTCCATTAGTTTACTCCAATTAGGGAGGGGGTTAGAGGGAAATACAGGCCTAAGTGTTGTCCATTAGTTTACTCCAATTAGGGGGGTTAGAGGGAAATACAGGCCTAAGTGTTGTCCATTAGTTTACTCCAATTAGGGGGGTAGAGGGAAATACAGGCCTAAGTGTTGTCCATTAGTTTACTCCAATTAGGGGGAGGGGGTAGAGGGAAATACAGGCCTAAGTGTTGTCCATTAGTTTACTCCAATTAGGGGAGGGGGTAGAGGGAAATACAGGCCTAAGTGTTGTCCATTAGTTTACTCCAATTAGGGGGAGGGGGTAGAGGGAAATACAGGCCTAAGTGTTGTCCATTAGTTTACTCCAATTAGGGGAGGGGGGTAGAGGGAAATACAGGCCTAAGTGTTGTCCATTAGTTTACTCCAATTAGGGAGGGGGGTAGAGGGAAATACAGGCCTAAGTGTTGTCCATTAGTTTACTCCAATTAGGGGAGGGGTTAGAGGGAAATACAGGCCTAAGTGTTGTCCATTAGTTTACTCCAATTAGGGGAGGGGGGTAGAGGGAAATACAGGCCTAAGTGTTGTCCATTAGTTTACTCCAATTAGGGGGGTTAGAGGGAAATACAGGCCTAAGTGTTGTCCATTAGTTTACTCCAATTAGGGGGGGTTAGAGGAAATACAGGCCTAAGTGTTGTCCATTAGTTTACTCCAATTAGGGGGGTTAGAGGGAAATACAGGCCTAAGTGTTGTCCATTAGTTTACTCCAATTAGGGGGGTAGAGGGAAATACAGGCCTAAGTGTTGTCCATTAGTTTACTCCAATTAGGGGAGGGGGGTTAGATGGAAATACAGGCCTAAGTGTTGTCCATTAGTTTACTCCAATTAGGGAGGGGGTTAGAGGGAAATACAGGCCTAAGTGTTGTCCATTAGTTTACTCCAATTAGGGAGGGGGGTTAGAGGGAAATACAGGCCTAAGTGTTGTCCATTAGTTTACTCCAATTAGGGGGGGGGTTAGAGGGAAATACAGGCCTAAGTGTTGTCCATTAGTTTACTCCAATTAGGGGAGGGGGTTAGAGGGAAATACAGGCCTAAGTGTTGTCCATTAGTTTACTCCAATTAGGGGAGGGGGTAGAGGGAAATACAGGCCTAAGTGTTGTCCATTAGTTTACTCCAATTAGGGAGGGGGTTAGAGGGAAATACAGGCCTAAGTGTTGTCCATTAGTTTACTCCAATTAGGGAGGGGGTTAGAGGGAAATACAGGCCTAAGTGTTGTCCATTAGTTTACTCCAATTAGGGAGGGGGTTAGAGGGAAATACAGGCCTAAGTGTTGTCCATTAGTTTACTCCAATTAGGGAGGGGGTTAGATGGAAATACAGGCCTAAGTGTTGTCCATTAGTTTACTCCAATTAGGGGAGGGGTTAGAGGGAAATACAGGCCTAAGTGTTGTCCATTAGTTTACTCCAATTAGGGGAGGGGGGTTAGAGGGAAATACAGGCCTAAGTGTTGTCCATTAGTTTACTCCAATTAGGGGAGGGGGTAGAGGGAAATACAGGCCTAAGTGTTGTCCATTAGTTTACTCCAATTAGGGGAGGGGGTTAGAGGGAAATACAGGCCTAAGTGTTGTCCATTAGTTTACTCCAATTAGGGGAGGGGGTAGAGGGAAATACAGGCCTAAGTGTTGTCCATTAGTTTACTCCAATTAGGGGAGGGGGTTAGAGGGAAATACAGGCCTAAGTGTTGTCCATTAGTTTACTCCAATTAGGGGGGTTAGAGGGAAATACAGGCCTAAGTGTTGTCCATTAGTTTACTCCAATTAGGGGGGGGTAGAGGGAAATACAGGCCTAAGTGTTGTCCATTAGTTTACTCCAATTAGGGGAGGGGGGTTAGATGGAAATACAGGCCTAAGTGTTGTCCATTAGTTTACTCCAATTAGGGAGGGGGTTAGAGGGAAATACAGGCCTAAGTGTTGTCCATTAGTTTACTCCAATTAGGGAGGGGGTTAGAGGGAAATACAGGCCTAAGTGTTGTCCATTAGTTTACTCCAATTAGGGGAGGGGGTTAGAGGGAAATACAGGCCTAAGTGTTGTCCATTAGTTTACTCCAATTAGGGGAGGGGGGTTAGAGGGAAATACAGGCCTAAGTGTTGTCCATTAGTTTACTCCAATTAGGGGGGGGTTAGAGGGAAATACAGGCCTAAGTGTTGTCCATTAGTTTACTCCAATTAGGGGAGGGGGTAGAGGGAAATACAGGCCTAAGTGTTGTCCATTAGTTTACTCCAATTAGGGGAGGGGGTTAGAGGGAAATACAGGCCTAAGTGTTGTCCATTAGTTTACTCCAATTAGGGGAGGGGGTTAGAGGGAAATACAGGCCTAAGTGTTGTCCATTAGTTTACTCCAATTAGGGGAGGGGGTTAGAGGGAAATACAGGCCTAAGTGTTGTCCATTAGTTTACTCCAATTAGGGGAGGGGGGTTAGAGGGAAATACAGGCCTAAGTGTTGTCCATTAGTTTACTCCAATTAGGGGGGGGGGTAGAGGGAAATACAGGCCTAAGTGTTGTCCATTAGTTTACTCCAATTAGGGGAGGGGGTTAGAGGGAAATACAGGCCTAAGTGTTGTCCATTAGTTTACTCCAATTAGGGGAGTGGGGGTTAGAGGGAAATACAGGCCTAAGTGTTGTCCATTAGTTTACTCCAATTAGGGGAGGGGGTAGAGGAAAATACAGGCCTAAGTGTTGTCCATTAGTTTACTCCAATTAGGGGAGGGGGTAGAGGGAAATACAGGCCTAAGTGTTGTCCATTAGTTTACTCCAATTAGGGAGGGGGGGGTAGAGGGAAATACAGGCCTAAGTGTTGTCCATTAGTTTACTCCAATTAGGGGAGGGGTTAGAGGGAAATACAGGCCTAAGTGTTGTCCATTAGTTTACTCCAATTAGGGGGGGGGTTAGAGGGAAATACAGGCCTAAGTGTTGTCCATTAGTTTACTCCAATTAGGGGAGGGGGGTTAGAGGAAATACAGGCCTAAGTGTTGTCCATTAGTTTACTCCAATTAGGGGGGGGGGGTTAGAGGGAAATACAGGCCTAAGTGTTGTCCATTAGTTTACTCCAATTAGGGGAGGGGGGGTTAGAGGGAAATACAGGCCTAAGTGTTGTCCATTAGTTTACTCCAATTAGGGAGGGGGGTTAGAGGGAAATACAGGCCTAAGTGTTGTCCATTAGTTTACTCCAATTAGGGGGGGGGGTTAGAGGGAAATACAGGCCTAAGTGTTGTCCATTAGTTTACTCCAATTAGGGAGTGGGGGGTTAGAGGGAAATACAGGCCTAAGTGTTGTCCATTAGTTTACTCCAATTAGGGGGGGGTAGAGGAAATACAGGCCTAAGTGTTGTCCATTAGTTTACTCCAATTAGGGGAGGGGGGTAGAGGGAAATACAGGCCTAAGTGTTGTCCATTAGTTTACTCCAATTAGGGAGGGGGGTAGAGGGAAATACAGGCCTAAGTGTTGTCCATTAGTTTACTCCAATTAGGGGAGGGATTAGAGGGAAATACAGGCCTAAGTGTTGTCCATTAGTTTACTCCAATTAGGGGAGGGGGTAGAGGGAAATACAGGCCTAAGTGTTGTCCATTAGTTTACTCCAATTAGGGGGGGGTAGAGGGAAATACAGGCCTAAGTGTTGTCCATTAGTTTACTCCAATTAGGGGGGGGGTAGAGGGAAATACAGGCCTAAGTGTTGTCCATTAGTTTACTCCAATTAGGGGAAATACAGGCCTAAGTGGGGTCCATTAGTTTACTCCAATTAGGGAGGGGGGGTTAGAGGAAATACAGGCCTAAGTGTTGTCCATTAGTTTACTCCAATTAGGGGGGTAGAGGGAAATACAGGCCTAAGTGTTGTCCATTAGTTTACTCCAATTAGGGGAGGGGGGTAGAGGGGAAATACAGGCCTAAGTGTTGTCCATTAGTTTACTCCAATCAGGGGAGGGGTTAGAGGAAATACAGGCCTAAGTGTTGTCCATTAGTTTAAGTTTACTCCAATTAGGGGGGGGGTAGAGGGAAATACAGGTCTAAGTGTTGTCCATTAGTTTACTCCAATTAGGCCTAAGTGTTGTCCATTAGGGGGTAGAGGGGAAATACAGGCCTAAGTGTTGTCCATTAGTTTACTCCAATTAGGGAAGGGGGGGTAGAGGGAAATACAGGCCTAAGTGTTGTCCATTAGTTTACTCCAATTAGGGGAGGGGGTAGAGGGAAATACAGGCCTAAGTGTTGTCCATTAGTTTACTCCAATTAGGGGAGGGGTTAGAGGGAAATACAGGCCTAAGTGTTGTCCATTAGTTTACTCCACATAGGGGAGGGGGGTAGAGGGAAATACAGGCCTAAGTGTTGTCCATTAGTTTACTCCAATTAGGGGAGGGGGTAGAGGGAAATACAGGCCTAAGTGTTGTCCATTAGTTTACTCCAATTAGGGGAGGGGAGGGGGTAGAGGGAAATACAGGCCTAAGTGTTGTCCATTAGTTTACTCCAATTAGGGGAGGGGGGGGTAGAGGGAAATACAGGCCTAAGTGTTGTCCATTAGTTTACTCCAATTAGGGGAGGGGGTGGGCTAGAGGGAAATACAGGCCTAAGTGTTGTCCATTAGTTTACTCCAATTAGGGGGGGGGTTAGAGGAAATACAGGCCTAAGTGTTGTCCATTAGTTTACTCCAATTAGGGGGTTAGAGGAAATACAGGCCTAAGTGTTGTCCATTAGTTTACTCCAATTAGGGGAGGGGGGTAGAGGGAAATACAGGCCTAAGTGTTGTCCATTAGTTTACTCCAATTAGGGGAGGGGGGTTAGAGGGAAATACAGGCCTAAGTGTTGTCCATTAGTTTACTCCAATTAGGGGGGGGGGTTAGAGGGAAATACAGGCCTAAGTGTTGTCCATTAGTTTACTCCAATTAGGGGAGGGGGTTAGAGGGAAATACAGGCCTAAGTGTTGTCCATTAGTTTACTCCAATTAGGGGGGTAGAGGGAAATACAGGTCTAAGTGTTGTCCATTAGTTTACTCCAATTAGGGGAGGGGTAGAGGGAAATACAGGCCTAAGTGTTGACCATTAGTTTACTCCAATTAGGGAGGGGGGTTAGAGGGAAATACAGGCCTAAGTGTTGTCCATTAGTTTACTCCAATTAGGGGGGGGGTAGAGGGAAATACAGGCCTAAGTGTTGTCCATTAGTTTACTCCACATAGGGGAGGGGGGTAGAGGGAAATACAGGCCTAAGTGTTGTCCATTAGTTTACTCCAATTAGGGGGGAGAGGGAAATACAGGCCTAAGTGTTGTCCATTAGTTTACTCCAATTAGGGGAGGGGGGGGGTAGAGGGAAATACAGGCCTAAGTGTTGTCCATTAGTTTACTCCAATTAGGGGAGGGGGGTAGAGGGAAATACAGGCCTAAGTGTTGTCCATTAGTTTACTCCAATTAGGGGGGTTAGAGGGAAATACAGGCCTAAGTGTTGTCCATTAGTTTACTCCAATTAGGGGAGGGGGTTAGAGGGAAATACAGGCCTAAGTGTTGTCCATTAGTTTACTCCAATTAGGGGGGTAGAGGGAAATACAGGCCTAAGTGTTGTCCATTAGTTTACTCCAATTAGGGGAGGGGGTTAGAGGGAAATACAGGCCTAAGTGTTGTCCATTAGTTTACTCCAATTAGGGGGGTAGAGGGAAATACAGGCCTAAGTGTTGTCCATTAGTTTACTCCAATTAGGGGAGGGGGTTAGAGGGAAATACAGGCCTAAGTGTTGTCCATTAGTTTACTCCAATTAGGGGGGGTTAGAGGGAAATACAGGCCTAAGTGTTGTCCATTAGTTTACTCCAATTAGGGGGAGGGGGTTAGAGGGAAATACAGGCCTAAGTGTTGTCCATTAGTTTACTCCAATTAGGGGGGGTAGAGGGAAATACAGGTCTAAGTGTTGTCCATTAGTTTACTCCAATTAGGGGAGGGGGTAGAGGGAAATACAGGCCTAAGTGTTGACCATTAGTTTACTCCAATTAGGGGAGGGGGGTTAGAGGGAAATACAGGCCTAAGTGTTGTCCATTAGTTTACTCCAATTAGGGGGTAGAGGGAAATACAGGCCTAAGTGTTGTCCATTAGTTTACTCCACATAGGGAGGGGGGTAGAGGAGGGAAATACAGGCCTAAGTGTTGTCCATTAGTTTACTCCAATTAGGGGGAGAGGGAAATACAGGCCTAAGTGTTGTCCATTAGTTTACTCCAATTAGGGGAGGGGGTAGAGGGAAATACAGGCCTAAGTGTTGTCCATTAGTTTACTCCAATTAGGGGAGGGGGTAGAGGGAAATACAGGCCTAAGTGTTGTCCATTAGTTTACTCCAATTAGGGGGGTTAGAGGGAAATACAGGCCTAAGTGTTGTCCATTAGTTTACTCCAATTAGGGGAGGGGGTTAGAGGAAATACAGGCCTAAGTGTTGTCCATTAGTTTACTCCAATTAGGGGGGTAGAGGGGAAATACAGGCCTAAGTGTTGTCCATTAGTTTACTCCAATTAGGGAGGGGTTAGAGGGAAATACAGGCCTAAGTGTTGTCCATTAGTTTACTCCAATTAGGGGGGTAGAGGGAAATACAGGCCTAAGTGTTGTCCATTAGTTTACTCCAATTAGGGGAGGGGTTAGAGGGAAATACAGGCCTAAGTGTTGTCCATTAGTTTACTCCAATTAGGGGGGTAGAGGGAAATACAGGTCTAAGTGTTGTCCATTAGTTTACTCCAATTAGGGGGGGGGTAGAGGGAAATACAGGCCTAAGTGTTGACCATTAGTTTACTCCAATTAGGGGAGGGGGTTAGAGGGAAATACAGGCCTAAGTGTTGTCCATTAGTTTACTCCAATTAGGGGGGGGTAGAGGGAAATACAGGCCTAAGTGTTGTCCATTAGTTTACTCCACATAGGGAGGGGGGTGGGGTAGAGGGAAATACAGGCCTAAGTGTTGTCCATTAGTTTACTCCAATTAGGGGAGGGGGTTAGAGGGAAATACAGGCCTAAGTGTTGTCCATTAGTTTACTCCAATTAGGGGGGGGGTAGAGGGAAATACAGGCCTAAGTGTTGTCCATTAGTTTACTCCAATTAGGGGGAGGGGGTTAGAGGGAAATACAGGCCTAAGTGTTGTCCATTAGTTTACTCCAATTAGGGGGGTAGAGGGAAATACAGGCCGAAGTGTTGTTCATTAGTTTACTCCAATTAGGGGAGGGGGGTTAGAGGGAAATACAGGCCTAAGTGTTGTCCATTAGTTTACTCCAATTAGGGGGGGGGTAGAGGGAAATACAGGCCTAAGTGTTGACCATTAGTTTACTCCAATTAGGGGAGGGGGGTTAGAGGGAAATACAGGCCTAAGTGTTGTCCATTAGTTTACTCCAATTAGGGGGGTAGAGGGAAATACAGGCCTAAGTGTTGTCCATTAGTTTACTCCACATAGGGGAGGGGGTAGAGGGAAATACAGGCCTAAGTGTTGTCCATTAGTTTACTCCAATTAGGGGGGTGAGAGGGAAATACAGGCCTAAGTGTTGTCCATTAGTTTACTCCAATTAGGGGAGGGGGTAGAGGGAAATACAGGCCTAAGTGTTGTCCATTAGTTTACTCCAATTAGGGGAGGGGGGGTAGAGGGAAATACAGGCCTAAGTGTTGTCCATTAGTTTACTCCAATTAGGGGAGGGGGGTAGAGGGAAATACAGGCTTAAGTGTTGTCCATTAGTTTACTCCAATTAGGGGAGGGGTTAGAGGGAAATACAGGCCTAAGTGTTGTCCATTAGTTTACTCCAATTAGGGGGTAGAGGGAAATACAGGCCTAAGTGTTGTCCATTAGTTTACTCCAATTAGGGGAGGGGGGGTAGAGGGAAATACAGGCTTAAGTGTTGTCCATTAGTTTACTCCAATTAGGGGAGGGGTTAGAGGGAAATACAGGCCTAAGTGTTGTCCATTAGTTTACTCCAATTAGGGGAGGGGTTAGAGGGAAATACAGGCCTAAGTGTTGTCCATTAGTTTACTCCAATTAGGGGAGGGGGTAGAGGGAAATACAGGCCTAAGTGTTGTCCATTAGTTTACTCCAATTAGGGGAGGGGGGGCTAGAGGGAAATACAGGCCTAAGTGTTGTCCATTAGTTTACTCCAATTAGGGGAGGGGGTTAGAGGGAAATACAGGCCTAAGTGTTGTCCATTAGTTTACTCCAATTAGGGGGGGGTAGAGGGAAATACAGGCCTAAGTGTTGTCCATTAGTTTACTCCAATTAGGGGGGTAGAGGGAAATACAGGCCTAAGTGTTGTCCATTAGTTTACTCCAATTAGGGAGGGGGGTTAGAGGGAAATACAGGCCTAAGTGTTGTCCATTAGTTTACTCCAATTAGGGGGGTAGAGGGAAATACAGGCCTAAGTGTTGTCCATTAGTTTACTCCAATTAGGGGAGGGGGTAGAGGGAAATACAGGCCTAAGTGTTGTCCATTAGTTTACTCCAATTAGGGGGGGGGTAGAGGGAAATACAGGTCTAAGTGTTGTCCATTAGTTTACATTTACATTTTTACATTTAAGTCATTTAGCAGACGCTCTTATCCAGAGCGACTTACAAATTGGTGCTTTCACCTTATGACATCCAGTGGAACAGCCACTTTACAATAGTGCATCTAAGTCTTTTAAGGGGGGTGAGAAGGATTACTTTATCCTATCCTAGGTATTCCTTAAAGAGGTGGGGTTTCAGGTGTCTCCGGAAGGTGGTGATTGACTCCGCTGTCCTGGCGTCGTGAGGGAGTTTGTTCCACCATTGGGGGGCCAGAGCAGCGAACAGTTTTGACTGGGCTGAGCGGGAACTGTACTTCCTCAGTGGTAGGGAGGCGAGCAGGCCAGAGGTGGATGAACGCAGTGCCCTTGTTTGGGTGTAGGGCCTGATCAGAGCCTGGAGGTACTGAGGTGCCGTTCCCCTCACAGCTCCATAGGCAAGCACCATGGTCTTGTAGCGGATGCGAGCTTCAACTGGAAGCCAGTGGAGAGAGCGGAGGAGCGGGGGAAGGTTGAACACCAGACGGGCTGCGGCGTTCTGGATGAGTTGTAGGGGTTTAATGGCACAGGCAGGGAGCCCAGCCAACAGCGAGTTGCAGTAATCCAGACGGGAGATGACAAGTGCCTGGATTAGGACCTGCGCCGCTTCCTGTGTGAGGCAGGGTCGTACTCTGCGGATGTTGTAGAGCATGAACCTACAGGAACGGGCCACCGCCTTGATGTTAGTTGAGAACGACAGGGTGTTGTCCAGGATCACGCCAAGGTTCTTAGCGCTCTGGGAGGAGGACACGATGGAGTTGTCAACCGTGATGGCGAGATCATGGAACGGGCAGTCCTTCCCCGGGAGGAAGAGCAGCTCCGTCTTGCCGAGGTTCAGCTTGAGGTGGTGATCCGTCATCCACACTGATATGTCTGCCAGACATGCAGAGATGCGATTCGCCACCTGGTCATCAGAGGGGGGAAAGGAGAAGATTAATTGTGTGTCGTCTGCATAGCAATGATAGGAGAGACCATGTGAGGTTATGACAGAGCCAAGTGACTTGGTGTATAGCGAGAATAGGAGAGGGCCTAGAACAGAGCCCTGGGGACACCAGTGGTGAGAGCGCGTGGTGAGGAGACAGATTCTCGCCACGCCACCTGGTAGGAGCGACCTGTCAGGTAGGACGCAATCCAAGCATGGGCCGCGCCGGAGATGCCCAACTCGGAGAGGGTGGAGAGGAGGATCTGATGGTTCACAGTATCGAAGGCAGCCGATAGGTCTAGAAGGATGAGAGCATAGGAGAGAGAGTTAGCTTTAGCAGTGCGGAGTGCCTCCGTGATACAGAGAAGAGCAGTCTCAGTTGAATGACTAGTCTTGAAACCTGACTGATTTGGATCAAGAAGGTCATTCTGAGAGAGATAGCGGGAGAGCTGGCCAAGGACGGCACGTTCAAGAGTTTTGGAGAGAAAAGAAAGAAGGGATACTGGTCTGTAGTTGTTGACATCGGAGGGATCGAGTGTAGGTTTTTTCAGAAGGGTGCAACTCTCGCTCTCTTGAAGACGGGAGGGACGTAGCCAGCGGTCAGGGATGAGTTGATGAGCGAGGTGAGGTAAGGGAGAAGGTCACCGGAAATGGTCTGGAGAAGAGAGGAGGGATAGGGTCAAGCGGGCAGGTTGTTGGGCGGCCGGCCGTCACAAGACGCGAGATGTCATCTGGAGAGAGAGGGGAGAAAGAGGTCAGAGCACAGGGTAGGGCAGTGTGAGCAGAACCAGCGGTGTCGTTTGACTTTCAAAATGGTTGACGAAGTCATCTGCAGAGAGGGAGGAGGGGGGGGAGGGGGAGGAGGATTCAGGAGGGAGGAGAAGGTGGCAAAGAGCTTCCTAGGGTTAGAGGCAGATGCTTGGAATTTAGAGTGGTAGAAAGTGGCTTTAGCAGCAGAGACAGAGGAGGAAAATGTAGAGAGGAGGGAGTGAAAGGATGCCAGGTCCGCAGGGAGGCGAGTTTTCCTCCATTTCCGCTCGGCTGCCCGGAGCCCTGTTCTGTGAGCTCGCAATGAGTCGTCGAGCCACGGAGCGGGAGGGAGGACCGAGCCGGCCTGGAGGATAGGGGACATAGAGAGTCAAAGGATGCAGAAAGGGAGGAGAAGAGGGTTGAGGAGGCAGAATCAGGAGATAGGTTGGAGAAGGTTTGAGCAGAGGGAAGAGATGATAGGATGGAAGAGGAGAGAGTAGCGGGGGAGAGAGAGCGAAGGTTGGGACGGCGCGATACCATCCAGTAGGGGCAGTGTGGGAAGTGTTGGATGAGAGCGAGAGGGAAAAGGATACAAGGTAGTGGTCGGAGACTTGGAGGAGTTGCAATGAGGTTAGTGGAAGAACAGCATCTAGTAAAGATGAGGTCGAGCGTATTGCCTGCCTTGTGAGTAGGGGGGAAGGTGAGAGGGTGAGGTCAAAAGAGGAGAGGAGTGGAAAGAAGGAGGCAGAGAGGAATGAGTCAAAGGTAGACGTGGGGAGGTTAAAGTCGCCCAGAACTGTGAGAGGTGAGCCGTCCTCAGGAAAGGAGCTTATCAAGGCATCAAGCTCATTGATGAACTCTCCGAGGGAACCTGGAGGGCGATAAATGATAAGGATGTTAAGCTTGAAAGGGCTGGTAACTGTGACAGCATGGAATTCAAAGGAGGCGATAGACAGATGGGTAAGGGGAGAAAGAGAGAATGACCACTTGGGAGAGATGAGGATCCCAGTGCCACCACCCCGCTGACCAGAAGCTCTCGGGTGTGCGAGAACACGTGGGCGGACGAAGAGAGAGCAGTAGAAGTAGCGGTGTTGTCTGTGGTGATCCATGTTTCCGTCAGTGCCAAGAAGTAGAGGGACTGGAGGGAATCATAGGCTGAGATGAACTCTGCCTTGTTGGCCGCAGATCGGCAGTTCCAGAGGCTACCGGAGACCTGGAACTCCACGTGGGTCGTGCGCGCTGGGACCACCAGATTAGGGTGGCCGCGGCCACGCGGTGTGGAGCGTTTGTATGGTCTGTGCAGAGAGGAGAGAACAGGGATAGACAGACACATAGTTGACAGGCTAGAGAAGAGGCTACGCTAATGCAAAGGAGATTGGAATGACAAGTGGACTACACGTCTCGAATGTTCAGAAAGTTAAGCTTACGTAGCAAGAATCTAATTGACTATAATGATTAAAATGATACAGTACTGCTGAGGTAGGCTAGCTGGCAGTGGCTGCGTTGTTGACACTACACTAATCAAGTCGTACCGTTGAGTGTAAAGTTTCTACAATGCTGCTATTCGGGGGCTAGCTGGCTAGCTAGCAGTGTTGATTACGTTACGTTGCGTTAAAAGAACGACAATAGCTGGCTAGCTAACCTAGAAAATCGCTCTAGACTACACAATTATCTTTGAAACAAAGACGGCTATGTAGCTAGCTATGTAGCTAGCTACGATCAAACAAATCACACCGTTGGGACTGTAATGAAATGAAATGAAAATGTGATACTACCTGTGGAGCGAAGCGGAATGCGACCGGAATGCGAAAGTTCTATTCAGTAGACGTTGGCTAGCTGTTGGCTAGCTAGGAGTGACTCCTACGTTAAGGACGACAAATAGCTGGCTAGCTAACCTCGGTAAATTAAGATAATCACTCTAAGACTACACACTCTAAACTACACAATTATCTTGGATACGAAGACAGCAAAGACAACTATGTAGCTAGCTAACACTACACTAATCAAGTCGTTCAGTTGAGTGTGATAGTTACTACAGTGCTACGGTAGACGGTGAACGTTTGCTAGCTGGCTAGCTGCTGGGCAGATAGGAGGACGACGAAATACGATAATTACGCAATTATCTTTGATACAAAGACGGCTATGTAGCTAGCTAAGAAGAAATTGCTAAGATTAGACAAATCAAACCGTTGTACTATAATGAAATGTAATGAAATGTAATGAAAAGTTATACAGCCTGCAGACCGAAGCAATTAGGGGAGGGGGTTAGAGGGAAATACAGGCCTAAGTGTTGTCCATTAGTTTACTCCAATTAAGGGAGGGGGTGGTAGAGGGAAATACAGGCCTAAGTGTTGTCCATTAGTTTACTCCAATTAGGGGAGGGGGGGGGGTAGAGGGAAATACAGGCCTAAGTGTTGTCCATTAGTTTACTCCAATTAGGGGAGGGGGGTTAGAGGGTAATATATTATATATATATATATATATATACGGTAGTATATATACGGTAGTATGTACATAGCATGTACAGGTACATACATACTACCGTTCAAAAGTTTGGGGTCACTTAGAAATGTCCTTGTTTTTGAAAGAAAAGCTCATTTTTTGTCCATTAAAAAAAACTAAAATTGATCAGAAATACAGTGTAGACATTGTTAATGTTGTAAATGACTATTGTAGCTGGAAATGGCTTATTTATTATGGAATAGCTACATAGGCAAACAGAGGCCCATTATCAGCAACCATCACTCCTGTGTTCCAATGGCACGCTGTGTTAGCTAATACAAGTTTATCATTTTAAAAGGCTAATTGATTATTAGAAAACCCTTTTGCAATTATGTTAGCACAGCTGAAAACTGTTGTCCTGATTAAAGAAGCAATACAACTGACCTTCTTTAGACTGGTTGAGAATCTGGAGGATCAGCATTTGTGGATTCAATTACAAGCTCAAAATTCCTAGAAACAAATAACTTTCTTCTGAAACTCGTCAGTCTATTCTTGTTCTGAGAAATGAAGGTTATTCCATGCGAGAAATTGCTAAGAAACTGAAGATCTCGTACAACACTGTGTACTACTCCCTTCACAGAACAGCGCAAACTGGTCTAACCAGAATAGAAAGAGGAGTGGGAGGCCCCAGTGCACAACTGAGCAAGAGGACAAGTACATGTCTAGTTTGAGAAACAGACGCCTCACAAGTTCTCAACTGGCAGCTTCATTAAATAGTACTTGCAAAACAGCTGTCTCAACATCAACAGTGAAGAGGCAACTCTAGGATGCTGGCCTGTGACCCAACACACCTCCAGGCTGTGGAAGGGCTATTTGACCAAGAAGGAGACAGATGGAGTGCTGCATCAGATGCCCTGGCCTCCACAATCACCCAACCTCAACCCAATTGAGAGATGAATTAGACCACAGAGTGAAGGAAAAGCAGCCAACAAGTGCTCAGCATATGTGTTAACTCCTTCCTCATGAAGCTGGTTGAGAGAACGCCAAGCATGTGCAAAGCAGTCATCAAGGCAAAAGGTGGCTACTGGATCTCAAATATAAAATGTATTTTGATTGGTTTACACTTTTTTTGGTTATGCATGATTCCATATGTGGTATTTCATAGTTTTGATTTCTTCACTGTTATTCTACAATGTAGAAAATAGTGGGAAAAAAGAGAAACGATTGAGTACAGAGTACTGTAGGTGTTCTAAAACCTTTGACCGGTAGTGTCCTCGTGCACTGTACCTGTATTTATGTTTTTGATTGATATTCAGAAAACCTCTTTTGAATGAAAAGGATGGAGAGAAAATATAAAACAGCAATATTTACCCAAGACGAGATAAGATATGCAACTTAATTGAAATTGAAATTTAACTAGGGAAAAAAAAGAAGCTATGATAGGAAATGAATCGAAATAAATAAATTGAATCTAAATAAAACAAGGAAATAGAAAAGTAATAATATAAATGAGAGGAAATAAAAAAATAAGGGAAATGACTGGGGAACATCATCGTTGCTATGACTGGGGAACATCATCGTTGCTATGACTGGGGAACATCATCGTTGCTATGACTGGGGAACATCATCGTTGCTATGACTGGGGAACATCATCGTTGCTATGACTGGGGAACATCATCGTTGCTATGACTGGGGAACATCATCGTTGCTATGTGCAGAACACTCGGCTGGTCATTTTCCAGGCATGAACAATTCAGGACATTTCAGCGGGGGAGGTCTTGGCATAGAAATGACTCATAAAAATGCAAATTGGTAATCAAGTAGGACATGGGTAGCAAGGATACTGTTAATGTTCACACAAAGCACACTTAATCTGATACACCCTGATAGACTCTTTACCATCTCACACCCCCCCCCCCAAAAAAAAAACATACTCATGTCACCGAGATGAGACAGCCTTTGCAAAGCAACATTTTCATTGTAGTTGATTATTTTAGAAGACTGTCTGTTTACTTTACTGTGTGTGTGTTTAGTACCACCTCTGCATAGCAAATGTTGTGCTTTATCTCCTCTCAAAAAAAGATCCGAATTTGAATTCGCAAGCAGGCCTCAGATAATCTGCAATATTCATCTTCCTCCACGACGTATTGAGCATTGTCTAGACTATAAGTGGAGAATGCATGACATTATCCTACTTTCTGTTTTTAGGCCGACTTCATTAAGGTAAGTGAGAATATTGCGCTGCGATTGAATAGAACATCAATTAGATGATAAAAAAGAACATTGGGTTCTGCATGAGGCACCTATTACCATAACACAGTTCCTTTTCTAGTCAATATTCTACAATATTCCCAACAGTTAACCATTTTTTTTCCCTCTGAAAATTGGAGGAATACGCTGTGTCTGCAATTTTCGTCGTTATGGTTTATAGCAAAACTACACCGCGCTTATCACTTGATACACATAATAATATAAAGCCTCTTCAAAGAAAGCATTGTGGTGACATGGTGGCCTAAGGCTCTGTTCTGATTTAAGCGTGGAAACGTGGCCCGTAAAGTCTAACAACAAAGAACAGCTCTACTAACACACAGCCTTATGGGTTCAACTGAATGCAGGTGAACAGCAGTGACATTAGGAAGGGGTGGTACTGTATGTATCTAGTTATCTTATCATATATCTAGTTAGCTTTTGCCTATACAATTGTCTTTTCTGGAATCTTCAATGACGGAATGTTAAAATGATTACAATCTTCTGGTGTAATTATTTTTCCAACGAAAAAGGATGAAAACAAATTATTCATACAACATAACAAACTATTGGTCTTTATGTCAATCACACAAGCAGTGACAGTCACTCGATCCTGATAGAGAGAAGTGTGAGCTCACCTTGACAAGTTCATAGTGTTGGATCCCATTGATCCCCACGTCTGGGTCAAATGCAGAGGGCACGGGGTACCGGGTGTTGATGGCTGTGTTCTCTGGGATGGAGATGTTTATTACGGTGGACTGGAAGAGTGGAGCGTTGTCATTGATGTCCTCAATCAGGAACCGGATCTTAACCAGACGGAAGATCTCGTCAGGCAGAACGGCGACTTCGATCTCGTAGAAGCAGCGCTTCTCGTTGAAAACTCCCGAGCAGAGCTTCTCGCGGTCGATGCGGTGAGCCGTGGTGAAGATCTCCCCGGTGTTGGCCTCTACCCTCACCAAAGGCACATCGCCCGTTTTGTAGACAGGCTTAAACTGCAGTGGCGAGGTCAGCTTGAAGTCAGGGTCAAGGTTCAGGTCCAAGTCCTTCCGTAGGTTCCCGATGCGGACATTCTCGGGCTGCTCCTCCCTCACCGTGTAGTCCTTCTCTTGGGCCCAGGACAGCATGACCAGGCAGGTGAGCAACACCACCAACACATGAGCATGACCTGCCAAGTCCATAATCATAGAGGATGGGAGCTTTCCTTGTAAGGATGCAACTCTGTCAGAGAAAGAAAGAGAGGGAGACAGAGAGAGACAGAGAGAGACAGAGAGAGAGAGAGAGAGAGACAGAGAGAGACAGAGAGAGACAGAGAGAGACAGAGAGATAGAGAGAGACAGAGACAGAGACAGAGAGAGACAGAGAAAGAGACAGAGACAGAGAGAGAGAGAGAGAGAGACAGACAGACAGACAGACAGACAGACAGACAGACAGACAGACAGACAGACAGACAGACAGACAGACAGACAGACAGACAGACAGGGAGGGAGGGAGGGAGGGAGGGAGGGAGGGAGGGAGGGAGGGAGGGAGGGAGACAGAGAGAGAGGGAGGGAGGGAGACAGACAGAGAGTGAGACAGAGAGAGAGAGACAGAGAGAGAGAAACAGAGAGAGAAACAGAGAGAGAAACAGAGAGAGAGAGACAGAGAGAAACAGAGAGAGAGACAGAGAGAGAGAGAGAGAGAGAGAGACAGAGAGAGAGAGACAGACAGGGAGGGAGGGAGGGAGGGAGGGAGGGAGGGAGGGAGGGAGAGAGAGAGAGAGAGAGAGAGAGAGAGAGAGAGAGAGAGAGACAGACAGAGAGAGAGAGAGAGACAGAGAGAGAAACAGAGAGAGAGGGGAAGATAAATGATCTTGTTACTGCAAAAGTTACATGATACCCAGGTTACATCTGAAAATGGCACCTTATTCCCTGTATAGTGCACTACTTGTGACCAGATCTCTATGATTTAACACAGTGCACTATCTAAGAAACAGAGTTCTATTCCAGACTCAGATCCATATATTCTGACTGTAATTAGTATGATTCTCACTAATGGAGAGGGTTGAACTTGACCTATCAACCTAACTAGCTCTGAGCCTGCATATCTCCAATGTCTTTGAGAGCAAATTAACAGCAGTTTTACACAATTAACCTTTGACGACACCTCCGGTTGAACACAAAGACATGAAAAGGTTATTAGTTCACACATTTCCATCAATCCGTTACATTGAGGTAATCAACCAATTCATATTTTCCTCGCCGCAGGAGATCATCATTGGCGTAGTCAATAGACGACCTTGCATGAATGTTTGATGAGTTTAGCTGGCGTGAGGTAGTACGTTTGGCACATGAGTTGACCTTTAGGGGTGTCATCAGGGCTTTAAAGATACGTAGCTTTTGGGAATCAGTCAGATCATCACGAGCAGGAACCATGGGAAAAAAACACTTCAGATTTGTCCCCTGGTCAAAAGTACAACGCGTGTGCATTGTATAGGCGCAGCGGTCTCAGTGCTAGAGGCGTCACAACCGACCCTGGTTCGATCCCGGGCTGTATCACAACTGGCCGTTATTGGGAGTCCCACAGGGGCGGCGCACAATTGGCCCAGCATCGTCCCGGGTTAGGGGAGGGGTTTATGAAGAAGAATATGTTCTTAACTGACTTTCCTAGCTAAATAAAGGTTAAATAAATTAATCATAATATATATATATATATATATATAGGGAATAGGGTACCACTTAGGATGCAGACAGCATCCATCTTCCTGAACCACATATTAGAAATACATTGATCATTAACTCAGAAACTCATTTACTGAGTATCTAAATAAAAAAATTTTTTTAAAACAGTAACATGAAAGATGACATGAATGCCCAGCCATATGACAACACCATGTGCTGCATAACAATGAATCGACACATTACGAAAGCCACCATGTCTCACATTAGAATATTATAATCATAGCAATGTAATCAGTAACATTAGTTGATAGTTTTCTCTGACATGCTACATGTATTGTTATTAGATAGAAAAGAAGGTCTCTGACTGATCTCGCTCTCTCTCTCTCTATCATTAAGCTCATGGTAAATTAGTAAATAGTCAGTAGTAAATCAACAGCCTAAGGGTTTCAGCACCATCTGACAGTATCAATATATCAGTGTTTTCTTATTTTATGCCAGTTTGCTTGATCGGTAGTTCCACCAATTATATCAATGCTTTGTGTGCTGAAACCTGGCTAGAGGGCAAAGGTCCCTGTTGCCAAAAACAAACTAGGCCATCCAAAGAGGGACCATAGAGAAAAGATGGCAGTCGCTCTGCTTGTTATAGCAAGAACAACTTTCAGGTTATTAGGATTAGAATTTATGCGACACTTCAAAATGTTACGTATTTAACCGTGTGTTTATCCAGAACGTAGTGGTTAGAGCGTTGGACTAGTAACCGGAAGGTTGCAAGTTCAAACCCCCGAGCTGACAAGGTACAAATTTGTCGTTCTGCCCCTGAACAGGCAGTTAACACACTGTTCCTAGGCCGTCATTGAAAATAAGAATTTGTTCTTAACTGACTTGCCTAGTTAAATAAAGGTAAAATAAAAAAAATGAGGACCAGACTTTGCTTAGAGTATGCAGCAGGCTCAGTAACAAACCTTTTAATTTTTTTTATTTTATTTCATTTTTTTTAACTTTAGTATCAAGAAATATTCCAAAAGCTTGGAATGTCTTCTCTACCACTCCATAAGAACAGGGAACAGTAGTGATTTTTAAAATGAACTATCAACCCATTTCCAGGCTCCCTTGTCTGGTGAAAATACTAGAATCATTGGTCAACAAACAGCTATGTTATTATCAACCTGTAAACCTTGTTCTTAATATGAATCCATCTCGATTCAGAACCAAAACATAGCACTACTACGGCTGCTACGCTTGTGGTAAATGATATTGCAAATGCCTTGTGCTGTCGTGTTTGTAGACTTGACAAAAGCTTTTGATACTGTAGACCATGTTATTATACTGAATAAACAGTCCTGATAGGATACTGTAGACCATGTTATTATATAGAATAAACAGTCCTGATAGGATACTGTAGACCATGTTATTATACTGAATAAACAGTCCTGATAGGATACTGTAGACCATGTTATTATATTAAATAAACAGTCCTGATAGGATACTGTAGACCATGTTATTATATTGAATAAACAGTCCTGATAGGATACTGTAGACCATGTTATTATACTGAATAAACAGTCCTGATAGGATACTGTAGACCATGTTATTATATTGAATAAACAGTCCTGATAGGATACTGTAGACCATGTTATTATATTGAATAAACAGTCCTGATAGGATACTGTAGAACATGTTATTATATTGAATAAACAGTCCTGATAGGATACTGTAGACCATGTTATTATACTGAATAAACAGTCCTGATAGGATACTGTAGACCATGTTATTATATTGAATAAACAGTCCTGATAGGATACTGTAGACCATGTTATTATATTGAATAAACAGTCCTGATAGGATACTGTAGACCATGTTATTATACTGAATAAACAGTCCTGATAGGATACTGTAGACCATGTTATTCGGTTGAATAAGCTGTCCTGATAGGATACTGTAGACCATGTTATTATACTGAATAAACAGTCCTGATAAGATACTGTAGACCATGTTATTATATTGAATAAACAGTCCTGATAGGATACTGTAGACCATGTTATTATATTGAATAAACAGTCCTGATAGGATACTGTAGACCATGTTATTATACTGAATAAACAGTCCTGATAGGATACTGTAGACCATGTTATTCGGTTGAATAAGCTGTCCTGATAGGATACTGTAGACCATGTTATTATACTGAATAAACAGTCATGATAAGATACTGTAGACCATGTTATTATACTGAATAAACAGTCCTGATAGGATACTGTAGACCATGTTATTCGGTTGAATAAGCTGTCCTGATAGGATACTGTAGACCATGTTATTATACTGAATAAACAGTCCTGATAAGATACTGTAGACCATGTTATTATATTGAATAAACAGTCCTGATAAGATACTGTAGACCATGTTATTATATTGAATAAACAGTCCTGATAGGATACTGTAGACCATGTTATTATATTAAATAAACAGTCCTGATAGGATACTGTAGACCATGTTATTATACTGAATAAACAGTCCTGATAGGATACTGTAGACCATGTTATTATATTGAATAAACAGTCCTGATAGGATACTGTAGACCATGTTATTATATTAAATAAACAGTCCTGATAGGATACTGTAGACCATGTTATTATACTGAATAAGCTGTCCTGATAGGATACTGTAGACCATGTTATTCGGTTGAATAAGCTGTCCTGATAGGATACTGTAGACCATGTTATTATATTGAATAAACAGTCCTGATAGGATACTGTAGACCATTATATTGAATAAACAGTCCTGATAGGATACTGTAGACCATGTTATTATATTGAATAAACAGTCCTGATAGGATACTGTAGACCATTATATTGAATAAGCTGTCCTGATAGGATACTGTAGACCATGTTATTATACTGAATAAACAGTCCTGATAGGATACTGTAGACCATGTTATTATATTGAATAAACAGTCCTGATAGGATACTGTAGACCATGTTATTATATTGAATAAACAGTCCTGATAGGATACTGTAGAACATGTTATTATATTAAATAAACAGTCCTGATAGGATACTGTAGACCATGTTATTATATTGAATAAACAGTCCTGATAGGATACTGTAGACCATGTTATTATATTGAATAAACAGTCCTGATAGGATACTGTAGACCATGTTATTATACTGAATAAACAGTCCTGATAGGATACTGTAGACCATGTTATTATATTGAATAAACAGTCCTGATAGGATACTGTAGACCATGTTATTATATTGAATAAACAGTCCTGATAGGATACTGTAGACCATGTTATTATACTGAATAAACAGTCCTGATAGGATACTGTAGACCATGTTATTATATTGAATAAACAGTCCTGATAGGATACTGTAGACCATGTTATTATATTGAATAAACAGTCCTGATAGGATACTGTAGACCATGTTATTCTGTATAATAAACTGTCCTGATAAGATACTGTAGACCATGTTATTATATTGAATAAACAGTCCTGATAGGATACTGTAGACCATGTTATTATATTGAATAAACAGTCCTGATAGGATACTGTAGACCATGTTATTATATTGAATAAACAGTCCTGATAGGATACTGTAGACCATGTTATTCAGTTGAATAAGCTGTCCTGATAGGATACTGTAGACCATGTTATTATATTGAATAAACAGTCCTGATAGGATACTGTAGACCATGTTATTATATTGAATAAACAGTCCTGATAGGATACTGTAGACCATGTTATTATATTGAATAAACAGTCCTGATAGGATACTGTAGACCATGTTATTATATTGAATAAACAGTCCTGATAGGATACTGTAGACCATGTTATTATATTGAATAAACAGTCCTGATAGGATACTGTAGACCATGTTATTATATTGAATAAGCTGTCCTGATAGGATACTGTAGACCATGTTATTATATTGAATAAACAGTCCTGATAGGATACTGTAGACCATGTTATTATATTGAATAAACAGTCCTGATAGGATACTGTAGACCATGTTATTCAGTTGAATAAGCTGTCCTGATAGGATACTGTAGACCATGTTATTATATTGAATAAACAGTCCTGATAGGATACTGTAGACCATGTTATTATATTGAATAAACAGTCCTGATAGGATACTGTAGACCATGTTATTATATTGAATAAACAGTCCTTATAGGATACTGTAGACCATGTTATTATATTGAATAAACAGTCCTGATAGGATACTGTAGACCATGTTATTATATTGAATAAACAGTCCTGATAGGATACTGTAGACCATGTTATTATATTGAATAAGCTGTCCTGATAGGATACTGTAGACCATGTTATTATATTGAATAAACAGTCCTGATAGGATACTGTAGACCATGTTATTATATTGAATAAACAGTCCTGATAGGATACTGTAGACCATGTTATTCTGTATAATAAACAGTCCTGATAGGATACTGTAGACCATGTTATTATATTGAATAAACAGTCCTGATAGGATACTGTAGACCATTATATTGAATAAACAGTCCTGATAGGATACTGTAGACCATGTTATTATATTGAATAAACAGTCCTGATAGGATACTGTAGACCATTATATTGAATAAACAGTCCTGATAGGATACTGTAGACCATGTTATGATATTGAATAAACAGTCCTGATAGGATACTGTAGACCATGTTATTATACTGAATAAACAGTCCTGATAGGATACTGTAGACCATGTTATTATATTGAATAAACAGTCCTGATAGGATACTGTAGACCATGTTATTATATTGAATAAACAGTCCTGATAGGATACTGTAGACCATGTTATTCTGTATAATAAACTGTCCTGATAAGATACTGTAGACCATGTTATTATATTGAATAAACAGTCCTGATAGGATACTGTAGACCATGTTATTATATTGAATAAACAGTCCTGATAGGATACTGTAGACCATGTTATTATATTGAATAAACAGTCCTGATATGATACTGTAGACCATGTTATTCAGTTGAATAAGCTGTCTTGATATGATACTGTAGACCATGTTATTATATTGAATAAACAGTCCTGATAGGATACTGTAGACCATGTTATTCAGTTGAATAAGCTGTCCTGATAGGATACTGTAGACCATGTTATTATATTGAATAAACAGTCCTGATAGGATACTGTAGACCATGTTATTATATTGAATAAACAGTCCTGATAGGATACTGTAGACCATGTTATTATATTGAATAAACAGTCCTGATAGGATACTGTAGACCATGTTATTATATTGAATAAACAGTCCTGATAGGATACTGTAGACCATGTTATTATATTGAATAAACAGTCCTGATAGGATACTGTAGACCATGTTATTATATTGAATAAGCTGTCCTGATAGGATACTGTAGACCATGTTATTATATTGAATAAACAGTCCTGATAGGATACTGTAGACCATGTTATTATATTGAATAAACAGTCCTGATAGGATACTGTAGACCATGTTATTCTGTATAATAAACAGTCCTGATAGGATACTGTAGACCATGTTATTATATTGAATAAACAGTCCTGATAGGATACTGTAGACCATTATATTGAATAAACAGTCCTGATAGGATACTGTAGACCATGTTATTATATTGAATAAACAGTCCTGATAGGATACTGTAGACCATGTTATTATATTGAATAAACAGTCCTGATAGGATACTGTAGACCATGTTATTATATTGAATAAACAGTCCTGATAGGATACTGTAGACCATGTTATTCAGTTGAATAAGCTGTCCTGATAGGATACTGTAGACCATGTTATTATATTAAATAAACAGTCCTGATATGATACTGTAGACCATGTTATTCAGTTGAATAAGCTGTCCTGATAAGATACTGTAGACCATGTTATTCGGTTGAATAAACAGTCCTGATATGATACTGTAGACCATGTTATTATATTGAATAAACAGTCCTGATAGGATACTGTAGACCATGTTATATTGAATAAACTGTCCTGATAGGATACTGTAGACCATGTTATATTGAATAAACTGTCCTGATAGGATACTGTAGACCATGTTATTCGGTTGAATAAGCTGTCCTCTCTGTGACAAAACTCAGGCCATCACGGTAGATGGATCAAATCGGAGTTCCATGAGTTACATAAATTGGTTCCCCAAGGTTCAATACTCGGCCCACTACTGTTTACAATCAATATAAATAACATTAGTAATGCTGTAAAAATATATATATTGATTTGTATGCAGATGATACAGTGTTGAATTCCATTGCCCCATCAGTGGACCAAACCTTTTCACATTTGAAGTCTGATTTTCAACCACAGCAGAGATAACGGTTGGATCTAAAGTTAGTGCCAAATGCAAACACACCAAAATGCATGTTTTTTTTTAGGTCCCAAATGGATCCATATTTAAATGCATTTGTAATGACTAGTTTGAACGGTACACAAATTGAGCGAGTTCCTTTCTAAAGATATTTTGGTATCTGGTTTGATGACAAAGAGTCATTTATAAAACATTTCACTGAGCTGGTTAAGAAGTTGAAGTTCAAGGTTTGTTTCTTTTACAGAAACAAAAAAATGACATATCCAAATGTAACTGTAGCTCAGGACCTGAAGCAATGATATGCATATTCTTGATACCATTTGAAAGAAAACACTTTGAGGTTTGTGGAAATGTGAAATTAATGTAGGCGAATATAACACACTAGATTCGGTAAAAGATCATTTAAAAAAATGTTTTGTATATTTTTTTTAACCATCATCTTTCAAATGCAAGTTAAAGGCCATAATGTATTATTCCAGCCCAGCCGCAACTTTGTATGTGCAAAGTTTTAGACTGATCCAATGAAATATTGCCTTACTGTTAAAGAGTTTGTGTCAAATGTGCCTATTTTGTTTATTAATAACTTTTCAAGTTCATAACTGTGCACTCTCCTCAAACAATAGCATGGTATTATTCCACTGTAATAGCTACTGTAAATTGGACAGTGCAGTTAGATGAACAAGAATTTAAGCTTTCTGCTAATATCAGATATGTCTATGTCCTGGGAAAATGTCTTGTTACTTACAACCTCATGCTAATCGCATTAGCGCACATTAGCTCAACCATCCCGCTGGTGGGACACAGATCTGTAGAGATCCTTAAGAGGTTTTTAATGTCTATTATAGATTATGGAGATATTATCTACATGCATGCAGCAGCAACTACCCTTAAAACACTAGATGCTGTTTTCCATTGTGCCCTTAGGTTTTTTACCGGTGATGGTTCTAGAACTCACCATTAGGCCCTTAGGTTTATTACCGGTGATGGTTCTAGAACTCACCATTAGGCCCTTAGGTTTATTACCGGTGATGGTTCTAGAACTCACCATTAGGCCCTTAGGTTTATTACCGGTGATGGTTCTAGAACTCACCATTAGGCCCTTAGGTTTATTACCGGTGATGGTTCTAGAACTCACCATTAGGCCCTTAGGTTTATTACCGGTGATGGTTCTAGAACTCACCATTGGTCCCTTAGGTTTATTACCGGTGATGGTTCTAGAACTCACCATTGTGTTTTGTATCAAAAAACTGGGTTGGCCTCTTTGTATGTAAGGAGAGAGCGGTATTTTCTTGTGTTTATCTACAAAGCACTCATGCAGAAACTTCCTGTGTATTTATCATCATTAATTCAATTTAGACTTACAAATGACCAAACCCAGTCTCAGGCTTGGATAACACTGGAGGCCCCTTCGGTCTCCACAGAGTTGGGTAAAGCTGCTTTTTATTTTTTGGCCCCCTTCATGTGGAACAACTTCCAGAGCTCTCTGAAATGAGATGTTCTGCTCCCCCTTAGTCAGTTCAGAGTGATGATCAGAGACCACTAAGTTGATAAATGTGTCTGTTATTCTTAATATGTTTTGTAATTGTGTATTTTGTTTGTGTTTGATTCATTTTTGCAGGGCTCATCTGTAAAAGAGACCGTACACAACACCAAACAGCTGTACTACACCGGGGTTAGGGTCAGGTTTAGACTCATTATAGGGTCAGGTTTAGAGTCATTATAGGGTCAGGTTTAGACTCATTATAGGGTCAGGTTTAGACTCATTATAGGGTCAGGTTTAGAGTCATTATAGGGTCAGGTTTAGACTCATTATAGGGTTAGGTTTAGACTCATTATAGGGTTAGGTTTAGACTCATTATAGGGTCAGGTTTAGACTCATTATAGGGTCAGGTTTAGACTCATTATAGGGTCAGGTTTAGACTCATTATAGGGTCAGGTTTAGACTCATTATAGGGTTAGGTTTAGACTCATTATAGGGTCAGGTTTAGAGTAATTATAGGGTCAGGTTTAGACTCATTATAGGGTCAGGTTTAGACTCATTATAGGGTCAGGTTTAGACTCATTATAGGGTCAGGTTTAGACTCATTATAGGGTTAGGTTTAGACTCATTATAGGGTCAGGTTTAGACTCATTATAGGGTCAGGTTTAGAGTCATTATAGGGTCAGGTTTAGACTCATTATAGGGTCAGGTTTAGACTCATTATAGGGTCAGGTTTAGACTCATTATAGGGTCAGGTTTAGACTCATTATAGGGTCAGGTTTAGACTCATTATAGGGTCAGGTTTAGACTCATTATAGGGTCAGGTTTAGAGTCATTATAGGGTCAGGTTTAGAGTCATTATAGGGTCAGGTTTAGACTCATTATAGGGTCAGGTTTAGACTCATTATAGGGTCAGGTTTAGACTCATTATAGGGTTAGGTTTAGACTCATTATAGGGTCAGGTTTAGACTCATTATAGGGTCAGGTTTAGAGTCATTATAGGGTCAGGTTTAGACTCATTATAGGGTCAGGTTTAGACTCATTATAGGGTCAGGTTTAGACTCATTATAGGGTCAGGTTTAGACTCATTATAGGGTCAGGTTTACAGTCATTATAGGGTCAGGTTTAGACTCATTATAGGGTCAGGTTTAGACTCATTATAGGGTCAGGTTTACAGTCATTATAGGGTCAGGTTTAGACTCATTATAGGGTCAGGTTTAGACTCATTATAGGGTCAGGTTTACAGTCATTATAGGGTTAGGTTTAGACTCATTATAGGGTCAGGTTTAGAGTCATTATAGGGTCAGGTTTAGACTCATTATAGGGTCAGGTTTAGACTCATTATAGGGTCAGGTTTACAGTCATTATAGGGTCAGGTTTACAGTCATTATAGGGTCAGGTTTACAGTCATTATAGGGTCAGGTTTAGACTCATTATAGGGTCAGGTTTAGACTCATTATAGGGTCAGGTTTAGACTCATTATAGGGTCAGGTTTAGACTCATTATAGGGTCAGGTTTACAGTCATTATAGGGTCAGGTTTACAGTCATTATAGGGTCAGGTTTACAGTCATTATAGGGTCAGGTTTAGAGTCATTATAGGGTCAGGTTTAGACTCATTATAGGGTCAGGTTTACAGTCATTATAGGGTCAGGTTTACAGTCATTATAGGGTCAGGTTTAGAGTCATTATAGGGTTAGGTTTAGACTCATTATAGGGTTAGGTTTAGAGTCATTATAGGGTCAGGTTTAGACTCATTATAGGGTCAGGTTTAGACTCATTATAGGGTCAGGTTTACAGTCATTATAGGGTCAGGTTTAGAGTCATTATAAGGTCAGGTTTAGACTCATTATAGGGTCAGGTTTAGACTCATTATAGGGTTAGGTTTAGACTCATTATAGGGTTAGGTTTAGACTCATTATAGGGTCAGGTTTAGAGTCATTATAGCGTTAGGTTTAGACTCATTATAGCGTTAGGTTTAGACTCATTATAGGGTCAGGTTTACAGTCATTATAGGGTTAGGTTTAGACTCATTATAGGGTTAGGTTTAGACTCATTATAGGGTTAGGTTTAGACTCATTATAGGGTTAGGTTTAGACTCATTATAGGGTTAGGTTTAGACTCATTATAGGGTCAGGTTTAGACTCATTATAGCGTTAGGTTTAGACTCATTATAGCGTTAGGTTTAGACTCATTATAGGGTCAGGTTTACAGTCATTATAGGGTTAGGTTTAGACTCATTATAGGGTTAGGTTTAGACTCATTATAGGGTTAGGTTTAGACTCATTATAGGGTCAGGTTTAGACTCATTATAGGGTTAGTATTAGACTGATTATAGGGTTAGGATTAGACTCATTATAGGGTTAGGTTTAGACTCATTATAAGGTTAGGTTTAGACTCATTATGGGGTTAGGTTTAGACTCATTTTAGGGTTAGGTTTAGACTCATTATAGCGTTAGGTTTAGACTCATTATAGGGTTAGGTTTAGACTCATTATAGGGTTAGGTTTAGACTCATTTTAGGGTTAGGTTTAAACTCATTATAGGGTTAGGTTTAGAGTCATTATAGGGTTAGGTTTAGACTCATTATAGGGTTAGGTTTAGAGTCATTATAGGGTTAGGTTTAGACTCATTATAGGGTTAGGTTTAGACTCATTATAAGGTTTAGACGCATTATAGGGTTAGGTTTAGAATCATTATAGGGTTAGGTTTAGAGTCATTATAGGGTTAGGTTTAGACTCATTATAGGGTTAGGTTTAGACTCATTATAGGGTTTAGACTCATTATAGGGTAAGGTTTAGACTCATTATAGCGTTAGGTTTAGACTCATTATAGGGTTAGGTTTAGACTCATTAGAGGGTTAGGTTTAGACTCATTATAGGGTTAGTATTAGACTGATTATAGGGTTAGGATTAGACTCATTATAGGGTTAGGTTTAGACTCATTATAAGGTTAAGTTTATACTCATTATGGGGTTAGGTTTAGACTCATTATAGGGTTAGGTTTAGACTCATTATAGGGTTAGGTTTAGACTCATTATAAGGTTTAGACTCATTATAGGGTTAGGTTTAGACTCATTATAAGGTTTAGACTCATTATAGGGTTAGGTTTAGACTTATTATAGGGTTAGGTTTAGACTCATTATAGCGTTAGGTTTAGACTCATTATAGCGTTAGGTTTAGACTCATTATATGGTTTAGACTCATTATAGGATTAGGTTTAGACTCATTATAGGGTTAGGATTAGACTCATTATAAGGTTGACTCATTATAGGATTAGGTTTAGACTCATTATATGGTTTAGACTCATTATAGGATTAGGTTTAGACTCATTATAGGGTTGACTCATTATAGGATTAGGTTTAGACTCATTATAGCGTTAGGTTAAGACTCATTATAGGGTTAAGTGTAGACTCATTATAGCGTTAGGTTTAGACTCATTATAGGGTTAGGTTTAGACTCATTATAGCGTTAGGTTTAGCCTCATTATAGGGTTAGGTTTAGACTCATTATAGGGTTAGGTTTAGACTCATTATAGGGTTAGGTTTAGACTCATTATAGGGTTAGGTTTAGACTCATTATAGCGTTAGGTTTAGCCTCATTATAGGGTTAGGTTTAGACTCATTATAGGGTTAGGTTTAGACTCATTATAGCGTTAGGTTTAGCCTCATTATAGGGTTAGGTTTAGACTCATTATAGGGTTAGGTTTAGACTCATTATAGCGTTAGGTTTAGACTCATTAGAATCCTGTTGGGATAGAAAAACATGGCTGACGGTATCTACATGACAGACATCTATTTGAAGGTGACTCTCTGCAGTATAAAACAGTGTTGTCATATGAATGAAACGCGGCATGGGGGTTGTGATTTGCTTGACTGTGAAGTTGGCACCTTTCCTAGAGACAAAGAAGGGTTCATTACTATTCACTGTGCCACGTGTGAAGAGGAGTCCAAGGCTGAACCACACCAAGGATAATGATAAACACTCTCTTCAAAACTATACATTGGATCTAATGGGGTTGAGCAATGAGCTTCAACTTTTACAAATGCAAAACATGTACAGTTTGGCAATGAAGAATCGGGAAAATAATGTAGAGGACATTTTTTTTTTATGTGTCAATGTCAATCAAGCAGAACATCTTTCCATGCAAACATTTCACTAGATTCCAGAAAAAGTTCTTTTGAACTGTGAGACAAGATGTTTAATACAGTAGACAACTCTGCTTCTCTCCTCTCTCTCTCTGGAGACAGAGCTGAGCAGGGGGAGGCTAGTAGCAGACAGCTCCTGGATTACTTTACATGACAATATGATGGACAGGCCAGTCGGGCAGGGTAGTATTATCAGACTGACCTGTGGAAGAGGAGAGAGGGGGGCAGAGGGGGGGAAACACCTTCCCAAAGAATCTATTGATCTGGCATCTTAAAACGGAAGTTTGATGGAATGACTCCAGAAATGGAGTAGCGGCAACACACTCCTCTATCCAAAAAACTGTGATGTGGGTGTCCATGGATATACAGTACCAGTCAAAAGTTTGGACACACCGCATTGCAGTGTTTTTCTTTTCTTTTTTTACTATTTTCTAGAGAATGCCAAGAGTGTGCAAATCTGTCATCAAGGCAAAGGATGGCTAATTTGAAGAATCTGAAATATAAAATATATTTTGATTTGTTTAACACTTTTTTTGGGGGGGGTCACTACATGATTCCATATGTGTTATTTCAGTTTTCATGTCTTCACTATTATTCTACAATGTAGAAAATTGTAAAAAAAATATATATATATATTTTTTAAAGCCTGCATTGAGGTATGTCCAAACTTTTGACTGGTAATGTACATTAAGAGATGTTCCTTAAAGCATTGCAAGCTGGACTTGCAAAGGGACACAATCTTGGTAACGCCAGGCTCTATCTCTCCTGGTACCATTGATCGTCGACAGACGGGCAGACAGACAGGTTTATTGTCAAGATCTATTCAGTCTCCCTTTAAAAGATCTACAGCCTCGAAGTTTCCTTATCTAGTTGTCACAAGAGGAATAATGGTGGATTTCTCTTGACTGAGTAATGACTTTGGTCTTCACAGCTGGGGCAGATTAAATTCCAAATGCCAAAGGGGTTCCTGCTGATAGGAATGAACCATTGTAAAATAGCTAAATCATATTTACTCTTCGTTAATGGTGTTCGGCTAAGACAAATACCATTTCCATACGTCTTAATTTTTCAGTCAAATTTGTGAAAAAAATCTAATTTAGGACCCAATGTCGAGTAAATGCTTCAATCATATATGAACGCCGAGGGAAAATAAATCAAACATTTCAAATTTCCTCTCCCATATTTTCTAGTTAGAAATGTCAATAATCAAAAATCAAAATAATAATCAAAATCATTTCTGTTTAATATAAGAAAAGAGGACGTCAAGATATTCCATCCAGCATTAACAATCACCAACACAGGCGTGATAACTCCTTATCACATCTTGTCACGTCAGTTAATCTGATATTACTGTAAATGACCTCTAGAGGGCAGTAAAGGGACATATTAGTTAACTACACACGGACTACGACCAACGCCAATATAAAGATCACTATCATTTGATGCTACATAATGCTACAGTAAAAATAATTAATATTTTTCTAACATTTGCTTTATTCAAACGTTTGATTGGATAGTCAAATAACTATTGGTAGCTATCGAGAGTAGTGAATAGTATTAGTTATATATATTTTTATTTTTCGTTTGCTTTCTGTGCCCTTTCCTAGAATTCTCGAGAAACCATTTGTTTAGTAACCAGTATTATTTATTATTTTTTTTACATCTACGCATTTGGAAAAAAATTGTTCAATGCAGCAGGATTAAATAAAACATGTTTGTTGTGTTAGCCAAATAGTCGATGAATACTATACTGTTAAATACTTATATTACACACACAATCGATACCATCATGGTTCATGTGTTTGACGGTGGCCATGCTCTATGATACAGACATTACATTACGCAGGTGCAAATGATTCTGTATCGTTGAGCGTCTGCTAAATGACTTAAATGTAATGTTGTGGAAGTTAGGCTACTGAAACATAATGTGTGTGACAATACAATTCAAATACAATGATAGTTCAAATTGTATTGGAACGTGCACAAGTACAGTGAAATGCTTAACTTGCATGCTCAACCCAACAGGGTAATTATTAATTATTAATTAATATCAACACAGTTATAACTAATAATATATACCCCGTATATAGTGTTCTATCTTATTTACTATATATATATATATAAGAAAAACACAAGAAATAGTAAATAAGATAGAACGCTATATACAGGGTCAGTGCCAATACCAGATGTACCATGTGCAGGGATAATAGAGTATTTCAGCTACTTACATATAGGAGGATATTAGGAGAAAGCGATTGGTATTATTAATCACAATATGAATTATAATATTAATAATATCATACAAATAATACAGGGAAAGAGGAGAGCCATTCATAACTACATTTTGAAGGATGTGACTGAAGAATCCTTGTTTTGGACACTATTGCTATAGCTTCAGCAGCTATAAAACCCATAATGCAATGTAAAAACCAACTGCTTATCAGTGTGTGGACTTGTAAGAGGCAACCCCAGTCAAATATAAAACTGCACATCCAGGTGAAATACTCAGGTGTCATACTTAATTAGCAGAATAACAGTTTATCATTCAACTAAGCAACGGTTAATTACCACAACTAAGGACTATTAAGCAATGGTTAGTTACCACAACTAAGGACTACTAAGCAATGGTTAGTTACCACAACTAAGGACTACTAAGCAGTGGTTAGTTACCACAACTAAGGACTACTAAGCAATGGTTAGTTACCACAACTAAGGACTACTAAGCAATGGTTAGTTACCACAACTAAGGACTACTAAGCAATGGTTAGTTACCACAACTAAGGACTACTAAGCAGTGGTTAGTTACCACAACTAAGGACTACTAAGCAATGGTTAGTTACCACAACTAAGGACTACTAAGCAATGGTTAGTTACCACAACTAAGGACTACTAAGCAGTGGTTAGTTACCACAACTAAGGACTATTAAGCAATGGTTAGTTACCACAACTAAGGACTACTAAGCAATGGTTAGTTACCACAACTAAGGACTACTAAGCAATGGTTAATTACCACAACTAAGGACTACTAAGCAATGGTTAGTTACCACAACTAAGGACTACTAAGCAATGGTTAATTACCACAACTAAGGACTATTAAGCAATGGTTAGTTACCACAACTAAGGACTACTAAGCAGTGGTTAGTTACCACAACTAAGGTCTACTAAGCAGTGGTTAGTTACCACAACTAAGGACTACTAAGGAGTGGTTAGTTACCACAACTAAGGACTACTAAGCAATGGTTTATTACCATTGAATATTAGTTTATCATTCAACTAAGCAATAGTTTGTTACCACAACTAAGGACTACTAAGCAGTGGTTAGCTACCACAACTAAGGACTACTAAGCAGTGGTTAGTTACCACAACTAAGGACTATTAAGCAATGGTTAGTTACCACAACTAAGGACTACTAAGCAATGGTTAGTTACCACAACTAAGGACTACTAAGCAATGGTTAGTTACCACAACTAAGGACTATTAAGCAATGGTTAGTTACCACAACTAAGGACTACTAAGCAATGGTTAGTTACCACAACTAAGGACTACTAAGCAATGGTTAGTTACCACAACTAAGGACTATTAAGCAATGGTTAGTTACCACAACTAAGGACTACTAAGCAGTGGTTAGTTACCACAACTAAGGACTATTAAGCAATGGTTAGTTACCACAACTAAGGACTACTAAGCAATGGTTAGTTACCACAACTAAGGACTACTAAGCAATGGTTAGTTACCACAACTAAGGACTACTAAGCAGTGGTTAGTTACCACAACTAAGGACTATTAAGCAATGGTTAGTTACCACAACTAAGGACTACTAAGCAATGGTTAGTTACCACAACTAAGGACTACTAAGCAATGGTTAGTTACCACAACTAAGGACTACTAAGCAATGGTTAGTTACCATTGAAGAATAGTTTATCATTCAACTAAGCAATGGTTAGTTACCACAACTAAGGACTACTAAGCAGTGGTTAGCTACCACAACTAAGGACTACTAAGCAGTGGTTAGCTACCACAACTAAGGACTACTAAGCAGTGGTTAGTTACCACAACTAAGGACTACTAAGTAGTGGTATAGGCCTACATTTAAATGTATATAAAACTAAGATTATGAACACTTCTGAACAAGTTTAGATCTAAGCACTAAAGCTTTATCAATCTCTGTTAGCCTACACTGCAATCCATATCAATTATCAGAAAACATTTGTCTAAGAGTAAATTCAGGCTTGTCATCTAAGTCAGGAAATCATTAACCAATCAATCTGGATAACATCCGTGAATAAAATATATGAATAGCCTCCATTTTTATCATATAAGGTATAGGCCTATGGTTAGTTAGATAATCGAATCGACCTAAGCTTCAATAACAGTATGTCATCGCCTGCTGTTTTAGAGGCTATGTGGAGAGATGGAAACTGACGGATCTGTTGACCAATGAATCCCCTCAACACAATGAAGCACCGGGAACGTTGAGCATGAATATGGTGCCCTAGCTTCCCTTATAGCCTATTGGGTGTAGTTTTCGAGCATGGAGTGTATGTATACTGTGTTTATTATACAGCATATGTGTTCCTCAAGAGCACAAATCAGTCCAATGTGAAAAAATTGACCTACTGGCAATGCTGATGGGAAAGAGGATAATGCCCCCGAAGTTGAAAGATGCCTGCCTGTCTCTGTGTGCATTATCCATAATGATATTAGCCAGGAAGTTACGGATTAGTCAGGATAGTCATTAACAGCCATGTGGGTTAGCAGCGTGGTTAAGGTTAGTGTTAGGTGACTGTGCCAGCTAGTGACCGCTCTGCGATTCCTGACGAACAACGAGAACTTTCTTATTAAACATGCAGTCAAGAAAAAACCTCACCTGTCGAAAAGTATTCAGTAGCCTAGCTTGCCCATCTTAAACATTTTATTTGAAAACAATGTAGCTATATTGACTATGCACGGATTGAAAAACTCATGCCCGGCCGAAAATAATGGTCATGCGACAGCTATGGTTGAAAAGTATAGTGAGTAATATCCTATAGGCTGCTTGAAGAAAATATAAATGTTTTGAAATAGATCGTGACCATAACTATAACGGCGACTATAATAGCTACGATGAACGGAATCTTTTTTTGCACTATGGATGGTGTGACTGACCAAATCCGATGCGTAAAGACATGGCGCAATGGGGGTCCTCGTTTTAACACTGAATGTGATTCAAGTGATTTTATCGAGAAATTATTTGACAACAGTATGGTGGCATGCATGCAACCCCAGTTATCGAGGGATGCGAATCAACTGCGATGCGGCAGATGGTCGGCAGGTTTGCGTAAATTTGTGGTAAATTCGGATTCCTTTAGCGATACCGACATCATAAAGTATTTTCCTCTATATAGGTTGAACAATTTCCTCTTAAAATGTACATAACATTTCCATATGACATGAGACATTGACAACTTGTAGGCTGGTATTGAGAATGAAATAAGCTAATACTATAAATCAATGTTTGTTACCAATTTTTTTTACTTGACTAGTGATTATAATAATAATGCTTACCTTATATCCCTTTGAAACAGAATATGTCAAATCAATCGCAATTCCCGTCACGTAGCGACATCACTGCTTTAGAAGAAGTGCCATGGAATTACACTGAAGTGGAATAGGGGAGAGAAAAAGATCCTGTTCTGCTAGCGGGAATCAAATAAAACGCAAATCAATAGGGTTATCCGCTACAGAAAATGATCCATGTCCTAAAAAGTCTATGGTCCACATTCGAAAGGCAAAAAAAGCATTGCTTGCGGAATAACTTTGTAACTCGAAGAGCCGACGTAAATCCTCTTCAGATATCTTGAGTTAAGCGTGGTTCAATTACGGTGCGGCAGGAGAGATGCTGATGGTCCAAGTTGATTGAGTCACATGAAATAGCCCTAGCCCTACGTGTGTGTGTGTTTTAAATGTTTTCTCCTGATATAAATGGTGAAAACCGCTTGTATGGAATATCTTTTCACTCAGCATGTGTTAAAGCTTCCAAGCGCATAAACTTCCATCCAATAACGCGCAAAAAGGTTTGGTACGATGTCTGAAAACTTCAATTCTGACAGCACTGTTTTCATTTTTGTAAAGGTTATTATACAGCAACAACAAAAAAATAACACATAAATGAACTGTAGCCTGGGTAGTGTTCTGTCCCCCAAATGAGTTTGGGTGAAAGTGTTCCTTAGTGCGGCACCACTTACAGCGGGGCCGACGGTATATGCTGTATCAGTGTGCTAAACTGTGCCTAGTTGTCTCAGTAGTATTGTATGAATCCGATCCCTCAGTACTGCCCGCCTCTCTGCCTCCGACTGACATCACTGTGAGAGGAGGAGCCTACATCAAATAATACAGCTCCCATCCTCTTAAAGCTGTACTGTAAACAGAAGATGCCTGCATTGTTTTAGCTGGGTGTGTAGAGTATAGTGTTGACCACAACAAGCACCCCAAGATACATCGGCTCTGCTGTAGCGTAGCCTAGCCTGGCTTCAATAACTACCTGACTAAGAGGGGGAACTGCACCAGCCTAGCCTTGTCAATCTGGCTCCAATAACCGCCTGAGAAAGAGGGGGGCACTGTTCACTTTTCGAATAAATGTTACTTCTTAACAGGGGAGGTCATGACCATACCCACATTTTTATTTTTATTTTATTTCACCTTTATTTAACCAGGTAGGCAAGTTGAGAACAAGTTCTCATTTACAATTGCGACCTTGCCAAGATAAAGCAAAGCAATTCGACACATACAACAACACAGAGTTACACATGGAGTAAAACAAACATACAGTCAATGTAATACAGTAGAAAAATAAGTCCATATACGATGTGAGCAAATGAGGTGAGATAAGGGAGGTAAAGGCAAAAAAAGGCCATGGTGGCAAAGTAAATGCAATATAGCAAGTAAAACACTGGAATGATAGATTTTCAGTGGAAGAATGTGCAAAGTAGAAATAAAAATTATGGAGTGCAATAGAGGACAATAAATAAATAAATACAGTTGGGGAAGAGGTAGTTGTTTGGGCTAAATTATAGATGGGCTATGTACAGGTGCAGTAATCTGTGAGCTGCTCTGACAGTTGGTGCTTAAAGCTAGTGAGGGAGATAAGTGTTTCCAGTTTCAGAGATTTTTGTAGTTCGTTCCAGTCATTGGCAGCAGAGAACTGGAAGGAGAGGAGGTCAAAGGAAGAATTGGTTTTGAGGGTGACCAGAGAGATTTACCTGCTGGAGCGCGTGCTACAGGTGGGTGCTGTTATGGTGACCAGCGAGCTGAAATAAGGGGGGACTTTACCTAGCAGGGTCTTGTAGATGACCTGGAGCCAGTGGGTTTGGCGACAAGTATGAAGCGAGGGCCAACCAACGAGAGCATACAGGTCACAGTGGTGGGTAGTATATGGAGTTTTGGTGACAAAACGGATGTCACTGTGATAGACTGCTTCCAATTTATTGAGTAGAGTAGTGGAGGCTATTTTGTAAATGACATCGCCAAAGTCGAGGATCAGTAGGATGGCCAGTTTTACAAGGGTATGTTTTGCAGCATGAGTGAAGAATGCTCTGTTGCGATATAGGAAGCCAATTCTAGATTTAACTTTGGATTGGAGATGTTTAATGTGAGTCTGGAAGGAGAGTTTACAGTCTAACCAGATACCTAGGTATTTGTAGTTGTCCACATATTCTAAGTCAGATCCGTCCAGAGTAGTGATGCCCTCCATCTATCCCCCTCCCTCCCTCCCCCAACCCTCCATCAATCCCCTCCCTCCCTCCCCCAACCCTCCATCAATCCCCTCCCCCACCCTCCATCTATCCCCCTCCCTCCCCCACCCTTCATCTATCCCCTTCCCACCCTCCATCTATCACCTCCTACCCTCCATCTATCCCCCTCCCTCCCCCACCCTCCATCTATCCCCTCCCACCCTCCATCTATCCCCCTCCCTCCCTCCCCCCACCCTCCATCTATCCCCTTCCCACCCTCCATCTATCCCCCTCCCTCCCTCCCCTCCCCCACCCTCCATCTATCCCCTCCCTCCCTCCCCCACCCTCCATCTATCCCCTCCCACCCTCCATCTATCCCCTCCCTCCCCCACCCTCCATCTATCCCCCTCCCACCCTCCATCTATCCCCTCCACCCTCCATCTATCCCCTCCCACCCTCCATCTATCCCCTTCCCACCCTCCATCAATCCCCCCTCCCTCCCTCCCTCCCCCTACCCTCCATCTATCCCCCTCCCACCCTCCATCTATCCCCCTCCCTCCCCCACCCTCCATCTATCCCCCTCCCACCCTCCATCTATCCCCCTCCCTCCCCCCACCCTCCATCTATCCCCCTCCCACCCTCCATCTATCCCCCTCCCTCCCTCCATCTATCCCCCTCCCACCCTCCATCTATCCCCCTCCCTCCCCTCCCCACCCTCCATCTATCCCCCTCCCACCCTCCATCTATCCCCCTCCCTCCCTCCCCCCCACCCTCCATCTATCCCCCTCCCTCCCTCCATCTATCCCCCTCCCACCCTCCATCTATCCCCTCCCACCTTCCATCTATCCCCCTCCCACCCACCCTCCCCCACCCTCCATCTATCCCCTTCCCACCTTCCATCTATCCCCCTCCCACCCTCCCCCACCCTCCATCTATCCCCCTCCCTCCCCCCACCCTCCATCTATCCCCTCCCTCCCTCCCCCCACCCTCCATCTATCCCCTCCCACCCTCCATCTATCCCCTCCCACCCTCCATCTATCCCCTTCCCACCCTCCATCTATCCCCCTCCCACCCTCCATCTATCCCCCTCCCACCCTCCATCTATCCCCTCCCTCCCTCCCCCCACCCTCCATCTATCCCCTCCCACACTCCATCTATCCCCCTCCCTCCCCCACCCTCCATCTATCCCCCTCCCACCCTCCATCTATCCCCCTCCACCCTCCATCTATCCCCTCCCACCCTCCATCTATCCCCTTCCCACCCTCCATCAATCCCCTCCCTCCCTCCCCCTACCCTCCATCTATCCCCCTCCCACCCTCCATCTATCCCCCTCCCTCCCCCCACCCTCCATCTATCCCCCTCCCACCCTCCATCTATCCCCCTCCCACCCTCCATCTATCCCCCTCCCTCCCCCCACCCTCCATCTATCCCCCTCCCACCCTCCATCTATCCCCTCCCTCCCTCCATCTATCCCCCTCCCACCCTCCATCTATCCCCCTCCCTCCCTCCCCCACCCTCCATCTATCCCCCTCCCTCCCTCCATCTATCCCCCTCCCACCCTCCATCTATCCCCTCCCACCTTCCATCTATCCCCCTCCCACCCACCCTCCCCCCACCCTCCATCTATCCCCTTCCCACCTTCCATCTATCCCCCTCCCACCCTCCCCCCACCCTCCATCTATCCCCCTCCTACCCTCCATCTATCCCCTTCTCACCCTCCATCTGTCCCCCTCCTACCCTCCATCTATCCCCCTTCCCACCCTCCATCTGTCCCCCTCCTACCCTCCATCTATCCCCCTTCCCACCCTCCATCTGTCCCCTCCTACCCTCCATCTATCCCCCTCCCAGCCTCCATCTATCCCCCTTCCCACCCTCCATCTATCCCCCTGTAGTAGGTGCCACACTCCTCACCCACTAAGACAGCGGGAACCAGTAGGGCAGGTGATTGGTGTTGTTCAGTGCAAATAGTGTTTCACACTCTGTTCCCAAATGGTACCCTCTTCCCTAAATAGTTCACCAACTTTTGACTAGTCCTGGTTTAATGCAGTGCACTACATAGGGAATGTGGTGCCATTGGGACATAGCCAGTGTTCTATGGCATGAGGAGGAAAGTAAAATAAAATATTAAAGAGAGACTGAACAAGCCTAGTTTACAATTCAAATGTGTACTTTTGATTGGTAGAAATAAAGTAATGAACTTGATGTGTAGACCTACATCCAGCACTGACCTGGATACGCAAGGGAGAGTTACTGTTGCTATATTATCTCAGGAACACTATACAGCATACAGATTTCCCATAACTCCTTTACAACCTGTTCCATTCTATAAGGCCACAGCTAGAGCTGTCTGTGGTAGACCTGAAAGGGCTTTGATCTACGTATTCTTAATTATACTGTTTGTCAATTTAGGACTTCTTCAAGGCATGTTTAAGAAATGCTAATGTGAAAGCCTTCAAGCGTTATAAAAAGGCACAAAACTCCTCATGCGTTATTCAAAGAGCTATTTTGCTTCTCTACTCCCCAAAACTAACTTTAGGAGAGACAAGCAGTGCGTTTTTTTTTGATCAGTCAGGACAATCCTCACTATAAGAAGAGGGTGTATGGAGGGTCAGATCCTGAACTTCTCCTTTATATTTTCCATCAATGCACCAATTGTCAATGGATCAAAATTCATTACTAAGTGATCTACGGGAAGGTCCAAGTATATGTACTTACAGCATATGTCAAAGTAGGATTGAGCTCAAAGTGTGTAGCAGGTTAGCGTTTTTTTGTGTGTCATGAATGTTGTTCTGGAGGCAGCTTTGCAGCGTGGTCACTAGCTGGCACTGCCACAAAGTCACAAAATCTCATTTTAAAACTAACCCTAACATTAACCATAATGCCCAACCCTAACCTCCAATTAAGACCCAAAAGCTCATTTTAAAACGAACCCTAACATTAACCATAATGCCTAACCCTAACCTTAACCCTAACCTTAACATTAACCATAATGCCTAACCCTAACATTAACCATAATGCCTAACCCTAACCCTAACCTTAACATGAACCATAATGCCTAACCCTATCCTCTAATTAAGACCCAAAAGCTCATTTTAAAACTAACCCTAACATTAACCACAATGCCTAACCCTAACCTCCAATTAAGACCCAAAATCTCATTTTAAAACGAACCCTAACATTAACCATAATGCCTAACCCTCCAATTAAGACCCACAAGCTAATTTTAAAACTAACCCTAACCTCCAATTAAGACCCAACATCTCATTTTAAAACTAACCCTAACATTAACCATAATTCCCTAACCTCCAATTAAGACCCAAAAGCTCATTTTTGTTTTCATTAATTTTTTATAATGTAGACAGTTTTGGGGCTCCATTCAAGCTGAAGCATGACATATTTTGCAGTATAAATTTAAAGGTAATTTCATATTGAGCCAACTGATATGCATAAGTGACCGTGAATGCAGTCTCCGCTAAAGTGGGAACATTGCCTTTAAATTTCAATCACGCTGTACAGCTGAACTTCCGCCATGAAGATTGAATAGAAACCATTTTGACTTTGCAGCTGGCCACATCTAGCAGAAATCTCTAATTTCTGCCTCCAGGGAAATTCTCATGACAATAAGCGTCAACCTGCTAGTGTTTATCCCGGGGATTACGCATGGCTGTAAGGAAACATACTAACAGTTTGCAGCTATATCAGATCAAACCTGAACATCAGTTTATGTTTTACTATTCCTTATCAGACTCTGGTATTTCTAAATTAAGTTTGCGTATATATATTTTTTTTAAAACGGTAGGTTGTGATGATCAAAATAGGGAAAAAAAAATGTGATTGATAATCCAAAAACATCAAAACAAACTTAATTTTAAAGTGCATTTACAATCGAGACACACAGTAAAACAATCCCTTTTAAAGTAGTAAGAAGCAACAGGAAGCAATAAGGGAGAGGAATATAAAAACAAATCATCAATCCTCTGTCAATACTTACAAACAAAATTGGTTTCACTACATGCCTGCGGTATGCCTGGTCAAAAGTAGTGCACTACAGGAACAGGGTGCCATCTCAGCCACAGCCTCTGGTCATTTCCTGCTAAATGTAAAATCACGAGAACCTGTAGAGAGTAAACTGGGAGGCAGTCAGTCGGGTCTACAGACAGACAGGGGTACAAGGCTTTTGTTTCCTCTACAGATCAAATGGAGTTTTCCTCTATAACGCTGACTTCAATCTGCATGTTGTAGGCTTCTCCACTGGATCCATGACTCATTACCTACACTTTAGGGCCTGCATCCCAAATGGCACCCTATCCTTACGGGCCCTGGTTTAAAGTAGTGCACTACATAGGGAATAGAGTGCCATTTAAGACGTATCCCTTGAAGAGAAATGATTGGAAGGAAAAGCACACACTAATATACCTTATCAGTGGACTACAGCTGGGCCAGGATCGGGAGGGTTGGAAGGGTAAGGGAGGTAAATTGCAAGGTATGCCTCCCGTATATTAACATTTCAGGTTCTTAAAAATAAAATAAAAAACTGATTCATCGTTGTAGACGTCGGTGTATTATCCTTTCAACTTTACAGCTCAACCGATCTGAAGAGAAGCACAACGCATTTGTCAGCTTTTTCTTCTTCAATCTTTCCTGTTCAACAACCATTTCAAAATCCCCGCTATTGAATTCCTGGCTTTTGATCACTTCACCTCAATTGTTAATATTGGTATTACAATATTATGCTTTTTACGACGACATTACGAGGGTTGTCTGGGTGTCAAATACATGACTGTAGAAAGTACCAAAGGAGACATTTTCAGTTAGATAAATCCAGACAAACCCTTCTTTATCAAACCTTATGGGCCGTGTAAGTATCCATAGCAACTTTCTCCATGCAGTTCTCTTTCTCTTTCACTCTTTCTATTTCTCTCTCAAGGATCTCAAGAGATAGAAGCTGTCATTTTGAGAGACAGTGGAGGGAAAGAATGAACAAAGCCTTAGCTGTTAAAAAAAATTGGACAACAGAAATGGGCTTGTTGAGAGATGGCCAGAGAGAGTAAGAGTAACCAGGTTTGACCTTTGTCATACAAACATGCACCATTCAGTTTCTATCCAATTACACCTGTTTGGCATTCAAAATAGAAAGGGCCTTCATGCATGACCATCATTGGCTCGTCTCAAAATGGACGACGCTAAACAAAACGCTTCAGAGAGCTGCATCAGAGGCCTTCGTCTATTTCACAGACGTGATAGTGAGCTCGATGGAATATGTAAGATTTCAACAGTGGGGGGAAGTTACTCTGAAAATATGGTTGACCAAGTAATAATTTATTTCACACTGAAGTAAGTTAAGGCTACCCTTAAGTAAGTTAAAGCTACCCTTATGTAAGTTAAAGCTACCCTTAAGTAAGTTAAAGCTACCCTTAAGGAGGTTAAAGCTACCCTTAAGTAAGTTAAAGCTACCCTTAAGGAGGTTAAAGCTACCCTTATGTAAGTTAAAGCTACCCTTAAGGAGGTTAAAGCTACCCTTAAGTAAGTTAAAGCTAACCTTAAGGAGGTTAAAGCTACCCTTATGTAAGTTAAAGCTACCCTTATGTAAGTTAAAGCTACCCTTAAGTAAGTTAAAGCTACCCTTAAGTAAGTTAAAGCTACCCTTATGTAAGTTAAAGCTACCCTTAAGTAAGTTAAAGCTACCCTTAAGGAGGTTAAAGCTACCCTTAAGTAAGTTAAAGCTACCCTTAAGGAGGTTAAAGCTACCCTTAAGTAAGTTAAAGCTACCCTTAAGGAGGTTAAAGCTACCCTTATGTAAGTTAAGGCTACCCTTAAGTAAGTTAAAGCTACCCTTAAGACAAATACACACTGCACGACCAATAGTATGTGGACAGCTGCTCATCAAACATCTCATTCCAAAATCATGGTAATTAATATGAAGTTGCCCCCCCCCCCTTTGCTGCTATAACAGCCTCCACTCTTCTGGGAAGGCTTTCCTCTAGATGATGAAACATTGCTGCGGGGACTTGTTTCCATTCAGCCACAAGAGCGTTAGTGAGGTTGGGCACTGATGTTGGGCGATTAGGCCTGGCATGCAGTCGGCATTCCAATTCATCCCAAAGGTGTTTGATGGGGTTGAGGTCAGGGCTCTGTGCAGGCCAGTCAAGTTCTTCCACACCGATCTCAACAAACCATTTCCGTATGGACCGTTTCACTTCACTGGAACTAAGGGGGCTAGCCCGAACCATGAAAAACAGCCCCAGACCATTATTCCTCCTCCACCAAACTTTATATTTGGCACTATGCATTCAGGCAGGTAGCTTTCTCCTGGCATCCGCCAAACCCAGATTCGTCCGTCGGACTGCTAGATAGCGAAGCGTGATTCATCACTCTAGAGAAAGTGTTTCCACTGCTCCAGAGTCCAATGGCAGCGAGCTTTACACCAGTCCAGCCGACACCTGGTATTGCGTATGGTGATCTTAGGCTTGTATGCTGCTGCTCAGCCATGGAAACCCATTTCCTGAAGCTCCTGACGAACAGTTATTGTGCTGACGTGGTTTCCAGAGGCAGTTGGAAACTCGGAGTGTTGCAACCGAAGACACTATGCGCTTCAGCACTTGGCAGTCCTGTTCTTTGAGCTTGTGTGGCCTACCACTTCGCAGCTGAGCCGTTGTTGCTCCTAGACATTTCCAATTCATAATAACAGCTGGACAGCTCTAGCAGGGCAGAAATTTGACGAACTGACTTTTTGGAAAGGTGGCATCCTATGACAGTGCCACGTTGAAAGTCACTGAGCTCTTCGGTAAGGCCCTTCTACTGCTAATGTTTGTCTATGGAGATTGCATAGCTTTGTACTCGATTTTATACACTTGTCAGCAACAGGAATGGCTGAAATAGCCAAATCCACTCAGTTGAAGGGATGTCCACATACTTTTGTATATATACTGTATATAGTTTAATTAACTAAAGTTTCTAAATCCAAACTATTTTGTGCAAAATTATCACATGTAAGTGTAATATGTCATACACTACAACTTCCAAGGACAGATCATGTTGGGGTCATACAGTGCCTTCATAAAATATTCATACCTCTTGACTTATTCAACATTCTGTTGTGTTACAGCCTGAATTCAAAATGGATTTCAATATTGTTTTTCTCTCACCCATCTAGATATAATATCCCATAATGAGAAAGGGAAAAACATGTTTCTAGAATGTTTTGAAAATGTATTTGTAAATGAAATATCACAAGTATTCATGCACCCCTGAGTCAATCAATACATGTTAGAATCACCTTTGGCAGCCGTGAGTCTTTCTGGGTAAGTCTTTACACACCTGGATTGTACAATATTTGAACATTGTTGTTAAAACAATTAGTCAAGCTCTGTCAGGTTGGTTGTTTATCATTGCTAGACAGTCATTTTCAAGACTTGCCACAGATTGTCAAGCCAATTAAAGTCCAAACTGTAACTAGGCCTCTCAGGAACATTCAATGTTGTCTTGGTAAGCAACTCCAGTGTATATTTGGCCTTGTGTTTTAGGTTATTGTCCTGCTGAAAGTCAAATTTGTCTCCCAGTGTCTGTTAGAAAGCAGACTGAACCAGGTTTTCCTCTACAATTTTGCATGTGCTTAGCTCTACACTGTTTCTTTTTTATACAAAAAAAAAATCCCTAGTCCTTGCCGATGACAAGCATATCCATAACATGATGCAGCCACCACCATGTTTGAAAATAGGAAGAGTGGTACTCAGTGATGTGTTGTGTTGGAGTTGCCCCAAACATAACGCTCTGTATTCAGGACATACAATTAATACATTTGCCACACTTTATTGCAAACAGGATGAGTGTTTTGGAATATTTTTTTTCTCCTATCACAGCCATTCAACTCTGTAACTGTTTTAAAGTCAACATTGGCCTCATGGTGAAAACCCTGAGCAGTTTCCTTCCTCTCTGGCAACTGAGTTAAGAAGGACGCCTGTATCTTTGTAGTGACTGGGTGTATTGATGCATAATCCAAAGTGTAAATAACTTCACCATCAAAGGTATATTCAAAGTCCGCTTTGTTTTTTTTAAACACATCTACCAATAGGTGCCCTTAGTTGCGAGGCATCCGAAAACCTCCCTCGTCTTTGTGGTTGAATCTGTGTATGAAATTCATGAAATTCACAGTTCGTCTGAGGGACCTGACCTTACAAATAGTTGTATGTGTGGGGTACAGAGATGAGGTAGTCATTCAAAACCATGTGATTATTTCACACAGTGTCCATGCAACTTATTATGTGACTAGTTAAAACACATCTGCAGTCCTGAACGTATTTAAGCCATAACAAACGGGCTGTGTCATGTTCGTTGAATGGATGAGACCATGGCGCAGCGTGAGATGAATACATCTTATTTAATGAAAGGAAGAACACTTATACAACCGTGATGTGTCGTGGAAATTTCCTCTATTTACCAAATCATGGGAGCCGACCACACACACACACACAAGTCAGAGTTAGTTATCAACGTCCATTTTTAATTATATGAGCTGTATAGCATTTTGACTTTCAACAGTTCAGTATCTCTAATGAAAAGTTGAGAGTTCCCACACAATGGCAAAATGGGATCCTTTATAGCAAAGATCACACATAGTCAGACAGCATAGACATAATTCATCGTTCAGCTTTGTCTCCTTTCTCAAACCCCAGAACCATAAACCAATCCTCCAAATCAACAGGCATATATCAAATGGTCATTTAGATACAACCAACTCTAAATACAACCAAACCTGGACAAGCTCACGGAGAGGAGAGTGAGGCTATAGGTTAAGATAAAAGGGAGCATGAGAATGATTCCAGACACTGCCACCCTCCTTTCCCCACTAGAAAAAGGTAGGGAGTAAAAGATGTGTTTACACATGATGACACTTTGACCTCTCCCCTCTCCGCGGCCCATGCAACTTAGTCTTGACATAGAACAGATAACTGCAACCTCGCCACAGTATTATACAAAAATACCATTCTGATGAGAATTAACTTACACACATTTGATGAATATAAAACATCTTACATATGTTACCAACAAATTCTGAATCTTCCACGACAGATGCTATATATTATAAGTGCACAGGCAACTAACACGTAGACAATAACCCACAAAATACAGAAGGAATATGGCTGCCTAAATATGGTTCCCAATCAGAGACAACAATAAACAGCTGCCTCTAATTGAGAACCAATCTAGGCAACCATAGACATACATAACACCTAGACTAGTGAACACCCATAGACATACAAAACCCCTAGACACATACATCACCCATGTCACACCCTGACCTAACCAAAATAATAAAGAAAACAAAGTACACTACGGCCAGGGCGTGACAGGTTGAATAATGGGCTGAAGAAATTCTAGCTATTATTATTATTATTTCAACATAATTCCACTTTGACATTATGGGGTATTGTTTGTAGGCCAGTGACACAACATCTCAATTTAATTCAGAGCTGTAACACAACAAAATGTGGTAAAAGGGGTGTGAATACTTTCTATTGACACTGTATGTTAATAGTTCCAGTAGTTAGCTACACCGCTACAGGTAAAACAGTAGTGTTTAGTTCCAGTAGTTAGCTACACCGCTACAGGTAAAACAGTAGTGATTAGTTCCAGTAGTTAGCTACACCGCTACAGGTAAAACAGTAGTGTTTAGTTCCAGTAGTTAGCTACACCGCTACAGGTAAAACAGTAGTGTTTAGTTCCAGTAGTTAGCTACACCGCTACATGGTAAAACAGTAGTGTTTAGTTCCAGTAGTTAGCTTAACCGCTACAGGTAAATCAGTAGTGTTTAGTTCCAGTAGTTAGCTACACCACTACATGGTTAAACAGTAGTGTGTAGTTCCAGTAGTTAGCTACACCGCTACAGGTAAAATAGTAGTGTTTAGTTCCAGTAGTTAGCTTAACCGCTACAGGTAAAACAGTAGTGTTTAGTTCCAGTAGTTAGCTACACCGCTACATGGTAAAACAGTAGTGTTTAGTTCCAGTAGTTAGCTTAACCGCTACAGGTAAAACAGTAGTGTTTAGTTCCAGTAGTTAGCTTAACCGCTATAGGTAAAACAGTAGTGTTTAGTTCCAGTAGTTAGCTACACCGCTACATGGCATAGTAATTAACCTCTTCCCTCTACCCTCTACTTTTTTGAACATTTTGTTAAAAATCGCGCAACATTTCAGCGCCCTGCTACTCATGCCAGGAATATAATATATGCATTTGCTTAGTCTGTGTGGATAGAAAACACTCAGACGTTTATAAAACTGGTTAAATCACTGCTGTGGCTTTACCAGAACGGCATTTACATCGAAAAGCACAGGAAAAACTGATCACTGAAAATGGAAAAATATATCCATGCGCTACTTGAACCCATTGATAAAGGTGAACCACAATTAATTGACTGAGGTTGCAGTACCTACAGCTTCCACACGGTGTCTAGAGTCTTGTCATTTGCCTTCGAGTTTTTTCTTGGTCAAACACATGCAAGGCACCGTATTTCTTCAGGTCTAGGACCGGATATTTTCGTTGAGTTTCTAGCCGGACATTTTTCCAGACGGACAGCTAATGATCTTTACATCGCCTCCTGATGAATTTTATCGCTTATTAACGTTTACTAATACCTAAAGTTGCATTACAAAAGTATTTCGAAGTGTTTTGTGAAAGTTTATCGTCGACTTTTTGAATTTTAAAAAATTACGTTACGTTTTGAAACAATGTTTTTTTCGTTTATCACACAGTCTACATATAACGATATCTAGGCTTTATATGGACCGATTTAATCGAAATAAAGACCCAATAGTGTTTATGGGACATCTAGGAGTGCCAACAAAGAAGATGGTGAAAGGTAATGAATGTTTTCTATTTTATTGTGCGGTTTGTGTAACGCCGAAATGCTAATTATTTTGTTTACGTCCCCTGCGGATCTTTTGTGTTGTAGTGTATTGTTTCATGCTATCAGATAACAGCTTCTCATGCTTTCGCCGAAAAGCATTTTAAAAATCTGACTTGTTGCCTGGATTCACAACGAGTGTAGCTTTAATTCGATACCCTGCATGTGTATTTTAATGAACGTTTGAGTTTTAACTAATGCTATTAGCATTTAGCGTAGCGCATTTGCATTTCCAGAGCTCTAGTTGGGACGCAAGCGTCCCGAGTAGAAGCAAGAGGTTTTTAACTACTGAAAACACTACCTACATTTAAATTTAGTAAAGCTATTCCCAAAGTACTGCAAAATATAGCTTAATTTCTAGTTGAACTGCATTTGGTTCACTAATCCCCAACACTAGATTTCAAACATCCTCATGTTTTTGATAAACATATAATTAGTATGTAATTCAGAAAGTATTCATAGCCTTAGACCTGTCCCACATACTGTTACGTTACAGCCTTATTCTAAAATGGATTAAAACCCTTTTCCCCTCATCAATCTACACATAATACCCCATAATGATAAAGCGAAAACAAGTTTTTCACATTTTTTAGCAATTTTTTCAAAAAAATTAAATAAATACCTTACATAAGTATTCAGAGGCTATGCTATGAGACTCAAATTGAGATCAGATTTATCCTGTTTCCATTGATCATCCTTGAGATGTTTCTACAACTTGATTGGAGTACACCTGTGTTAAATTCAATTGATTTTGGAAAGGCACACACCTGTCTATATAAGGTAGACAGTGCATGTCACTGCAAAAACAAGCCATGAAGTCCAAGGAATTGTCCGATGAGCTTCAAGACAGGATTTTGTTGATGCACAGATCTGGGCAAAAAACACAGTCGCCTGCATAAATCTTAAATGGAAGAAGATTGGAACCACCAAGACTCTTCACAGAGCTGGCCGCCCGGCCAAACTCAGTAATCGAGGAAGAAGGGCCTTAGCCATGGAGGTGACCAAGAACCCGATGGTCACTCTGACAGAGCTCTAGAGTTCCTCTGTGGAGATGGGAGAACCTTCCAGAAGGACAACCATCTCTACAGCACTCCACCAATCAAGCCTTAATGGTAGAGTGGCCAGACGGAAGCCACTCCTCAGTAAAAGACAGAAGACAGCCCATTTGGCACTGAAGTACTCTCAGACGTTGAGAAACAAGAATCTGTGGTCTGTGGTCTGATGAAACCAAGACTGAATTCTTTAGCCTGAATGCATCACGTCTGGAGGAAACCTGGCACCATCCTTGTGGTGGTGGCAGCATCATGCTGTGGGGATGTTTTTCAGAAGCAGGGACTGTGAGACGAGTCAGGATCAAGGGAAAGATGAACGGAGCAAAATACATAGAGATCTTTGATGAAAACCTACTCCAGAGTGCTCTCACCTTTCAACAGGACAACAAGCCTAAGCACACAGCCAAGACAATGCACGAGTGGCTTCGGGGAAAGTCTCTGAATGTCCTTGAGTGGCCCAGCCAGAGCCTGGAATTGAACCCAATCGAACAAAGCTATTTTCAGAGACCTGGAAATAGCTGTGCAGCGACCCTCCCCGTCCAACCTGACAGAGGTTGAGAGAATATGCTGAGAAGAACGGGAGAAACTCCCCAAATGCAGGTGTGCCAAGCTTGCAGCATCATACCCAAGACAACTCGAAGCTTTAATCTCTGCCAAAGGTGCTTCAACAGAGTAGTGAGTAATACTTACACTACCAATCAAATAGAAATATCCTTGTTTTGAAAGACAAGCAAAACAATGTGTCCATTTAAAATAACATCAAATTGATCAGAAAAACAGTGTAGACATTGTTAATGTTGTAAATGACTATTGTCATGGAAACGGCTGATTTTTCTGAAGTATTTACATAGGCGTACAGAGGCCCATTATCAGCAACCATCACTCCTGTGTTCCAATGGCACGTTGTGTTAGCTAATCCAAGTTTATCATTTTAAAAGGCTAATTAGTTATTAGAAAACCCTTTTGCAATTATGTCAGCACAGCTGAAACTACTGGAACCAAACTTTTGTCCTGATTAATGAAGCAATAAAACTGGCCTTCTTTAGACTAGTTGAGTATCTGGAGCATCAGAATTTGTGGGTTCGATTACTGTCTCAAAATGGCCAGAAACAAATAACTTTCTTCTGAAACTCATCAGTCTATTCTTGTTCTGAGAAATGAAGGCTATTCCATGCGAGAAATTGCTAAGAAACTGAAGATCTCGTACAACGCTGTGTACTACTCCCTTCACAGAACAGCGCAAACTGGCTCTAACCAGAATAGAAAGAGGAGTGGGAGCCCAAGGGGCACAACTGAGTAAGAGGTCAAGTACATTAGAGTGTCTAGTTTGAGAAACAGATGCACACATGCCTCTCAAGTCCTCAACTTGCAGCTTCATTAAATAGTACCCGCAAAACACCAGTGTCAACGTCAACAGTGAAGAAGCGAGTCCAGGATGCTGGCCTTCTCTAGGCAGAGTTCCTCTGTCCAGTGTCTGTGTTCTTTTGCCCATCTTAATCTTTTCTTTTTATTGGCCTGTCTGAGACATGGCTTTTTCTTTGCAACTCTGCCTAGAAGGCCAGCATCCCTAAGTCGCCTCTTCACTGTTGACGTTGAGACTGGTGTTTTACGGGTACGTTTGCGAAAATATCTAAAAACCTGTTTTTTTGCTTGGCCATTTTGGTATATAGTATATAGATCAACTAGGGGAAAAAACATTTTAGTCAATTTTAGAATAAGGCATCAAAATGTGGAAAAAGTTAAAGGGTCTGAATACTTTCTAAATCCATTGTATATATATATATATATATATATATATATATATATATATATAGGTGTTGGTCTATGAATATGTGAAAAATACAACCTACAACCTCCATGGTTGCTGTGTGTTTGTGGGTAAGTAAAAAGACCAACAGCAAATTAATCTTAGTGCCAAAGTTCACAATGGAGAAAAGTAATTAAATTACACTGAGTACAACGTTCACCAACAGTCAACAGTTAAGCATTGACATACATAGCATACTCCCATATGCTAAATATATATAATATACTAAAATCACTCAGTACAACTCTTGAAGCAAGCATCAACCCATATAAGATAAACATTCTTTAGGTGTAAACCAAACCTTAGGAACACAGAGCAGCCTTGATCCGTCGGGGGCATGGACTCTACAAGGTGTTGAAAGTATTCCACAGGGATGCTGGCCCATGTTGACTCCAATGCTTCCAACAGTTGTGTCAAATTGGCTGGATGTCCTTGGATGGTGGTCCATTCTTAATTAATGCAAACGGTAAACTGTTGAGCGTGAAGACCCCAGCAGTGTTGCAGTTCTTGACACACTCAAACTAGCGCGCCTGGCACCTACTACCTTACCTCGTTCAAAGGCACTTAAATATTTTGTTTTACCCATTCACCCTCGGAATGGCACACATACACAATCCATGTCTCGCTTGTCTCAAGGCTTAAAAATCCTTCTTTAACCCCGTCTCCTCCCTTTCATCTACACTGACTGAAGTGGATTTAGTTAACATCAATAAGGGATCATCACCTTCACCTGGATTTACCTTGTCAGTCTGTCATGGGAAGAGCAGGTGTTCTTAATATTTGGTACAGTCAATGTATAACAGTATTATGATATGACTATTCAGGGTTTCTTAAAACTCTACTTATGTTTAACAGGGGTGTGAATAGAGAAAAACAACATGACCTTTTTTTTTCCTGAATCTTGTACAGTTCTTGGATTTCTGGCAAATGAATGCAGGTGTCTAATGTTTGCCTGTAAGGTTATCAGGGTTTATTAGCTCAGCTGTGTTTGTTTGCCTGTAAGGTTATCAGGGTTTATTAGCTCAGCTGTGTAATGTTTGCCTGTAAAGTTATCAGGGTTTATTAGCTCAGCTGTGTAATGTTTGCCTGTAAGGTTATCAGGGTTTATTAGCTCAGCTGTGTAATGTTTGCCTGTAAGGTTATCAGGGTTTATTAGCTCAGCTGTGTAATGTTTGCCTGTAAGGTTATCAGGGTTTATTAGCTCAGCTGTGTAATGTTTGCCTGTAAGGTTATCAGGGTTTATTAGCTCAGCTGTGTAATGTTTGCCTGTAAGGTTATCAGGGTTTATTAGCTCAGCTGTGTAATGTTTGCCTGTAAGGTTATCAGGGTTTATTAGCTCAGCTGTGTAATGTTTGCCTGTAAGGTTATCAGGGTTTATTAGCTCAGCTGTGTAATGTTTGCCTGTAAGGTTATCAGGGTTTATTAGCTCAGCTGTGTAATGTTTGCCTGTAAGGTTATCAGGGTTTATTAGCTCAGCTGTGTAATGTTTGCCTGTAAGGTTATCAGGGTTTATTAGCTCAGCTGTGTTTGTTTGCCTGTAAGGTTATCAGGGTTTATTAGCTCAGCTGTGTTTGTTTGCCTGTAAGGTTATCAGGGTTTATTAGCTCAGCTGTGTTTGTTTGCTGTGTAATGTTTGTTTGATTTCCTCTAGGCCTTGGAAACACGTGGGCTAAGACATGGCCACAGGCTTCACACCAGCCTCCATTGCCCTACGCTGACTGACTTTGCTAAGGTTTCCAAGACAAGAAAATAAAACAATAGAATGCTTAACAACACCCTCCAAGTCTGAGAAATGAAGAAAAGAAGAGAGGAAGGAGAATCCGAAGAAAACCATGGAGTGAAAAAAAAGGAATCATTCAATGAATTCCAAGGTATAACCTTGGCTAGTTTGTATACCACTGGTCAGGCCACTGCAGTTAATCACAAATAAAAGCCAGGAGTGAAATTATATTGCTGTTTTCCAAGAATTCCATGTTTCCAGAGCTGTTGTTCCTGTCTGGAAACCTACCATTTGAAGCATCCCTCGTGGACAGATTCTCATGGACAGATAAAAGAGTGAGAAGGCTCAAGTATAATTATGTGATTACGAGCAACGGTAGTTCCTGGTTTGGTGTTGATGTTTCTGATTATTTGGATGAATCATGATTGGGACAAAGATGGTGCTTAAACTGTTGTTGTGATTTTCAACCCCATGTCCGGATGATGAACGATTTCCACCAAATTCCACAACCTCAAAGTCAAAAATGTCTTTATCGTAAAAATTCACAAAAACAAAAATGTTCCTTTTTGGCCATCATAAACACGGGTGAAATCAACGGAATCAGAGGGAGGAGACTTTGTTTCTTTCCTTGGCACACAATTGTTAATGGCAATCGCCCAGAAGTAAACAGGAACTGACAAACTTCATTTGTCATTTCAGTGCTGGACATTTCTTTGTTCATTTTATTATCATTATTATTTTATTAGGGGGGGGGGGATCAGCTTAAATATTGAGGATAGATTGTCGTTTCCATCAATGTAATTCTCTGCATTATTTCCAATCGCCAATATATTTTTCGGGGTAAATATATATATTTATATATATATACATACATACACATACCCACATATCTTTATACATAAACATGCATACATATATACGCATATTTTAGAATATATTTTCCTTTATTATTACCCACAAACCCTACCACCCCTCTCCCAATTGGAATAAACAAATAAACAATAACACTTAGGCTTCTACTTCCAGCTTATACATACTATATACATTTGACAGAGCCCTATTGGCCCAGATCAAAAACAGTGGACTATAAAGGTAACAGGGTGCCATTTGGGATGCAGACTGGGAGATCTATACAGAATCAACACAGTCGTTTAGGGATATGGTAATGTCTGGGTTCTTGGGCCAACGGGCACTAGGACCGGAGAGACACATAACGAACCTAAACGCTACCATGAGGCCAACAAGTCCACATTGTGGTAAACAGCAGAAGTGAAGGGGGGGGGGGGGGGGAAACAATGACTCTCAAACCCAGATCTGTAGGGAAAACATCCTAACCACTGCTCCAATAGGGTTAATCAACCCACTTGGAGGAGACTGTAACAAACCTAACTAGGCAAGGATCATTACAATATGAAATATCCACAGGTTTAAAAAATAACATCTTTATAGCTACATACAAATGTCATTTTTCACATGGAATAAGACAGGACCTGACTGGCAGAGTAATGAAGGTCTTCCATTGATTGGCATGTATTTATATGGGACTAATTAGACTATACCCAGGACTGTGTATATATCCATTATTGTCTCAGTTGACACTATCTGACTCTCCTCTATCTGGAAAACTAATGGACTCATGAGGTACACTATTTAGTATCTAGGGATGGATTCAAATGAGCGTAGATATGTTGAATAAGAGAGTTAATTGAAAGGACTATTTTTATACAGCTGCATATGTATACATAGTATACATATAGTGTATATATAGTATACATATAGTGTATATATAGTATACATATAGTGTATACATAGTATACATATAGTGTATATATAGTATACATATAGTGTATATATAGTATACATATAGTGTATATATAGTATACATATAGTGTATATATAGTATACATATAGTGTATATATAGTATACATATAGTGTATATATAGTATACATATAGTGTATATATAGTATACATATAGTGTATATATAGTATACATATAGTGTATATATAGTATACATATAGTGTATATATAGTATACATATAGTGTATATATAGTATACATATAGTGTATATATAGTATACATATAGTGTATATATAGTATACATATAGTGTATATATAGTATACATATAGTGTATATATAGTATACAGAACGTTTTAGTGGTCCTGACACATCTAAAGGTGCCGAATACAACAGGTTTAGACTTTACAGTGAAATGCTTAGGTCCAAGCCAACAAATGCAGTAAAAATAAATAAATAATAATAATAAGAAAAATATATAAAAGTAACAAATAATTAAAGAGCAGCAGTAAATAACAATAGCAAGGCTATATACAGGGTGTACCTGTACAGAGTCAATGTGCGGGGGCACTGGTTAGTCGAGGTAATTGAGGTAATATGTACATGTGAAGAGGGCACGACAAAACCTATTCCCCCTCAGGAGACTGAAAAGATTTGGCATGGGTCCTCAGTGGCCTCCGACTGCAAGGCACTACAAAGGGTAGTGCGTACGGCCCAGTACATCACTGGGGTCAAGCGTCCTGCAATCCAGGACCAGGCCCTAAAAATGATCAAAGGCTCCAGCCACGCTAGTCATAGACTGTTCTCTCTGCTACCGCACGGAAAGTGGTACCAGAGCGTCAAGTCTAGTCATAGACTGTTCTCTCTGCTACCGCACGGAAAGTGGTACCGGAGCGTCAAGTCTAGTCATAGACTGTTCTCTCTGCTACCGCACGGCAAGTGGTACCGGAGCGTCAAGTCTAGTCATAGACTGTTCTCTCTGCTACCGCACGGCAAGTGGTACCGGAGCGCCAAGTCTAGGTCCAAGAGGCTTCTAAACAGGCTTCTACCCCCCCAAGCCATAAGACTCCTGAACAGCTAATCAAATGGCCACCAGACTATTTGCGTTAACCCCCCTCCCCTTTATTCCGCTGCTACTCTCTGTAGTTGTCATCAATGCATAATCACTTTAATAACTCTACCTACATGTACATATTACCTCAATTACCTCAACTGACTGGTGCCCCTGCACATTGACTCTGTACCGGTAGCTCCCTGTATATAGCCTCGCTATCGTTATTTTACTGCTGCTCTTTAATTACTTGTTACTTAAATTTCTTATTCTCATTCATATTATTTTTTTTAACTGCATTGTTTGTTAGGTGCTCGTAAGTAAGCATTTACTCGGCGCATGTGACTTAATACGATTTGATTTGATATTCCCTACGTAGTTCCCTCTATGGGCCTCTGTCAAATGTAGTGAGCTATGGAGAGAATAGGACATCGATTAGGACATTTACATTTTTACCTGTGTTAGATTCAATGATCATGTAATGATTTGATTGGATTTCATGTCCCTTCCTTATCTATATACTTTATGTTAAATAAAAAAGTATTTTCATGTTCAGAAAAATGGATGAAATCAATAACATTACTGTGGGAGTGATGTCATCAATCAGTAACATTACTGCAGGTGTGATGTCATCAATCAGTAACATTACTGCAGGAGTGATGTCATCAATTAGTAACATTACTGCAGGTGTGATGTCATCAATCAGTAACATTACTGCAGGAGTGATGTCATCAATCAGTAACATTACTGCAGGAGTGATGTCATCAATCAGTAACATTACTGCAGGAGTGATGTCATCAATCAGTAACATTACTGCAGGAGTGACATCATTAATCAATAACATTGCTGTAGGAGTTATGTCATCAATCAGTAACATTACTGCAGTAGTGATGTCATCAATCAATAACATTGATGTAGGAGTTATGTCATCAATCAATAACATTACTGCAGGAGTGATGTCATCAATCAATAACATTACTGCAGGAGTGACGTCATTAATCAATAACATTGCTGTAGGAGTTATGTCATCAATCAGTAACATTACTGCAGGAGTGATGTCATCAATCAGTAACATTACTGCAGTAGTGATGTCATCAATGCTTAACATTACTGCAGGAGTTATGTCATCAATCAGTAACATTACTGCAGGAGTGATGTCATCAATCAATAACATTACTGCAGGAGTGATGCACCTCTATTTGTTTAATATATTTATATATAGCATAGCATATTTTGCTATTGGTACTTCATTAATTTCATATTCTCTTTCGTGTCGGATTTAATTTATCATTGAATACTAGGTTCTTGTATAACAGTGCAGGTGGAGAAATGACAGTTTTGTTATCATTATGTTTGCTCATCTTGCCATGAATGGGAACCACTGTTTGTTCTTTGCATTAAATTTGAATAAGAAATTATATTAATGGGCAGCAATCTTCCTGTTCTTTCACATACATCATTGCATACAGCATCTGCTTTTTGTGACAGTACATTGTACGATACATTTTTCATTTGCATGCATAGCAAATGTCCCACAGTGCTCTACAAACAGCTACAGTAGACACATACCCAGACACACAAATACAAATATATGTGCACACCAATAATATAATCTTTTAAGAACTAGGATAATGTTGATACTGTAACCTTTGAAGATCAACTGCTGGTCCCATTCTTCTGAGTTTCCCATGATGCTTTCTCAGAATTGATTTTGTTTTCCATGTTCAGGCTTAATGTGGTTGACAGACACTTTCTTTTGGTTGTTCTAGACAACTGGACAGTGATTTCCCCTCCAGCTGTGTTCTGAGTAGATAAAACCAAGGCAGGACACAGATGCTGTTGCTCCACTCAGAGAAAGTGTTCAGCACTTTTGTTTGAGTTTCTTTCGTCACTTGTCAAGCAGATAACTGTGATTACGTAATACGGTTGGTAGGATTTTTTTCAAGCAAATTTCATCACACAACCAATGGCACCTCCCTCACACAATCAAATGAAATGTTCTTAAAATATGTATACCCATACAGTGGCTTGCGAAAGTATTCACCCCCCTTGGCATTTTTCCTATTTTGTTGCCTTACAACCTGGATTAAAAAGCGATTTTTGTGGGGTTTGTATCATTTGATTTATACAACATGCCTACCACGTTGAAGATGCAAAACATGTTTTACTGTGAAACAAACAAGAAATTAGACAAAAGAAAAAACTTGAGCTTGCATAACTATTCAACCCCCTAAAGTCAATACTTTGTAGAGCCACCTTTTGCAGCAATTACAGCTGCATGTCTCTTGGGGTATGTCTCTATAAGCTTGGCACATCTAGCCAGTGGGATCTTGCCCATTCTTTAAGGCAAAACTGCTCCAGCCCCTTCAAGTTGGATGGGTTCCGCTAGTGTACAACATACTTTAAGTCATACCACAAATTCTCAATTGGATTGAGATCTGGGCTTTGACTAGGACATTCCAAGACATTTACATGTTTCCCCTTAAACCACTCAAGTGTTGCTTTAGCAGTATGCTTAGGGTCATTGTCCTGCTGGAAGGTGAACCTCCGTCCCAGTCTCAAACCTCTGACTGAAATAGGTTTCCCTCAAGAATTTCCCTGTATTTAGCACCATCCATCATTCCTTGAATTCTGACCAGCTTCTCAGTCCCTGCCGATGAAAAACATCCCCACAGCACGAAGCTGCCGCCACCATGCTCCACTGTGGGGATGGTGTCTCGGGGTGATGAGAGGTGTTGGGTTTGTGAGAGGTGTTGGGAGGTGTTGGGTGTTGGGAGAGGTGTTGGGTTTGTGCCACCCTTGATGGCCAAAAAGCAACATTTTAGTCTCATCTGACCAGAGTACCTTCTTCCATATGTTTGGGGAGTCTCCCACATGCCTTTTGGCGAACACCAAACGTGTTTGCTGATTTTTTTCTTTAAGCAATGGCTTTTTGTCTGGCCACTCTTCCGTAAATCCCAGCTCTGTGGTTGTACATCTTAAAGTGGTCCTATGGACAGATACTCCATTCTCTGGTGTGGAGCTTTGCAGCTCCTTCAGGGTTATCTTTGGTCTCTTTTTTGTCTCTCTGATTAATGCCCTCCTCACCTGGTCCATGAGTTTTGGTGGGTGCCTCTCTCTTGGCAGGTCTGTTGTGGTGCCATATTTTTTACATTATTTAATAATGGATTTAATGGTGCTCCGTGGGATGTTCAAAGTTTAAGATATTTTTTTATAACCCAACACTGATCTGTACTTCTCCACAACTTTGTCCCGGACCTGTTTGGAGAGCTCCTTGGTATTCATGGTGCTGCTTGCTTGGTGGTTCCCCTTGCTTAGTGGTGTTGTAGACTCTTGGGCCTTTCAGAACAGGTGTATATATACTGAGATCATGTGACAGATCATGTGACACTTAGATTGCACACAGGTGGACTTTATTTAACTTATTATGTGACTTCTGAAGGTAATTGGTTGCATCAGATCTTATTTAGGGGCTTCAGAGCGGGTGAAGTGGGTGAATACATATGCACGTACCACCTTTCTGTTTTAAATTTGTTTTACATTTATGAGACAAGTAATTTTTTTCATTTCACTTCACAAATTTGGACTATTTTATGTATGTCCATTATATGAAATCCAAATAAAAATCCATTTAAATGACAGGTTGTAATGCAACAAAATAGGAAAAACGTGAAGGGGGATGAATACTTTTGCAAAGCTCTGTAGTGTACCATTACATCAGCTATACTGCTTTAATTCTCCCTGAAACAGGAGATCTGTGAAAGGCCAAACAGCGCCACCCAGGCCCATGTGTTGTTTTTGATTTTGCTTTGAGGAAATGAGCATCCTGCATTGTGGGTAAAAATAACTTTTTCTGTTCTATCGAGCGTGCAATGATGTCAGAGGTAACATCTTGTTTTTTTGTTGTTGTTTGTTTGTTTGTTTGTTGTTTGTAGTCTTTACTGTTGTAATGTTGCAAACGGACGTGGTGGTTTCACAGCTATGGATTCCAACTTTAAAAGTTTGCTATCATGTCCAGGAACAAAATATCTCCAGTTTATTTTATCTCGTTAATGTCACTCAAAGAGAACTGATTAATTCAGCCATGCAACACTCGTATAACGCAGCGACTCAGAGTTTGATGGGCTTGACACTTGCATATAAAGGTCATAGAATTGATTTCAAATACATTTTTATGTGGTGAAGATTTCAATCTTAATGACTGTCCTTTGTAAGGTCAGGGACTAGACTGGCCCTGCTGGGAACAAAAGCAGGTGGAATGAATTGCATGGGAAAGTGACTGGGGAGCCCTCAATCATCCAATGCCAACTAACTAGAAGCTCTCTCTTTTAAAACATTTCACAGTGTCTTTTCTTTGGTTGTAGGAGGAGATGGAAGCTCACCATGGCTACTGAAACAAGCAGATGATGTTGTAGGAGGAGATGGCCATGGCTACTGAAACAAGCAGATTATGTTGTAGGAGGAGATGGAAGATCACCATGGCTACTGAAACAAGCAGATGATGTTGTAGGAGGAGATGGCCATGGCTACTGAAACAAGCAGATGATGTTGTAGGAGGAGATGAGAGCTCACCATGGCTACTGAAACAAGCAGATGATGTTGTAGGAGGAGATGGAAGCTCACCATGGCTACTGAAACAAGCAGATGGTGTTGTAGGAGGAGATGGAAGCTCACTATGGCTACTGAAACAAGCAGATGATGTTGTAGGAGGAGATGAGAGCTCACCATGGCTACTGAAACAAGCAGATGATGTTGTAGGAGGAGATGAGAGCTCACCATGGCTACTGAAACAAGCAGATGATGTTGTAGGAGGAGATGAGAGCTCACCATGGCTACTGAAACAAGCAGATGATGTTGTAGGAGGAGATGAGAGCTCACCATGGCTACTGAAACAAGCAGATGATGTTGAAGGAGGAGATGAGAGCTCACCATGGCTACTGAAACAAGCAGATAATGTTGTAGGAGGAGATGAGAGCTCACCATGGCTACTGAAACAAGCAGATGATGTTGTAGGAGGAGATGAGAGCTCACCATGGCTACTGAAACAAGCAGATGATGTTGTAGGAGGAGATGTGAGCTCACCATGGCTACTGAAACAAGCAGATAATGTTGTAGGAGGAGATGAGAGCTCACCATGGCTACTGAAACAAGCAGATGATGATGTAGGAGGAGATGGAAGCTCACCATGGCTACTGAAACAAGCCAATGATGTTGAAGGAGGAGATGAGAGCTCACCATGGCTACTGAAACAAGCAGATGATGTTGTAGGAGGAGATGGAAGCTCACCATGGCTACTGAAACAAGCAGATGATGTTGTAGGAGGAGATGGAAGCTCACCATGGCTACTGAAACAAGCAGATGATGTTGTAGGAGGAGATGAGAGCTCACCATGGCTACTGAAACAAGCAGATGATGTTGTAGGAGGAGATGAGAGCTCACCGTGGCTACTGAAACAAGCAGATGATGTAGGAGGAGATGGAAGCTCACCATGGCTACTGAAACAAGCAGATGATGTTGTAGGAGGAGATGGAAGCTCACCATGGCTACTGAAACAAGCAGATGATGTTGTAGGAGGAGATGGAAGCTCACCATGGCTAATGAAACAAGCAGATGGCATTATAGGAGGAGATGAGAGATCACCATGGCTACTGAAACAAGCAGATGATGTTGTAGGAGGAGATGGAAGCTCACCATGGCTACTGAAACAAGCAGATGATGTTGTAGGAGGATATGAGAGCTCACCATGGCAACTGAAACAAGCAGACGGTGTTGTAGGAGGAGATGAGAGCTCACCATGGCTACTGAAACAAGCAGATGATGTTGTAGGAGGAGATGAGAGCTCACCATGGCTAGTGAAACAAGCAGATGATGTTGTAGTAGGAGATGGAAGCTCACCATGGCTACTGAAACAAGCTGATGACGTTGTAGGAGGAGATGAGAGCTCACCATGGCTACTGAAACAAGCAGATGATGTTGTAGGAAGAGAGGAGAGCTCACCATGGCTACTGAAACAAGCAGATGATGTTGTAGGAGGAGATGAGAGCTCACCATGGCTACTGAAACAAGCAGATGATGTTGTAGGAGGAGATGGAAGCTCACCATGGCTACTGAAACAAGCAGATAATGTTGTAGGAGGAGATGGAAGCTCACCATGGCTACTGAAACAAGCAGATGATGTTGTAGGAGGAGATGAGAGCTCACCATGGCTACTGAAACAAGCAGATGATGTTGTAGGAGGAGATGGAAGCTCACCATGGCTACTGAAACAAGCAGATGGTGTTGTAGGAGGAGATGGAAGCTCACTATGGCTACTGAAACAAGCAGATGATGTTGTAGGAGGAGATGAGAGCTCACCATGGCTACTGAAACAAGCAGATGATGTTGAAGGAGGAGATGAGAGCTCACCATGGCTACTGAAACAAGCAGATGATGTTGTAGGAGGAGATGAGAGCTCACCATGGCTACTGAAACAAGCAGATGATGTTGAAGGAGGAGATGAGAGCTCACCATGGCTACTGAAACAAGCAGATAATGTTGTAGGAGGAGATGAGAGATCACCATGGCTACTGAAACAAGCAGATGATGTTGTAGGAGGAGATGAGAGCTCACCATGGCTACTGAAACAAGCAGATGATGTTGTAGGAGGAGATGAGAGCTCACCATGGCTACTGAAACAAGCAGATAATGTTGTAGGAGGAGATGAGAGCTCACAATGGCTACTGAAACAAGCAGATGATGATGTAGGAGGAGATGGAAGCTCACCATGGCTACTGAAACAAGCCAATGATGTTGAAGGAGGAGATGAGAGCTCACCATGGCTACTGAAACAAGCAGATGATATAGGAGGAGATGAGAGCTCACCATGGCTACTGAAACAAGCAGATTATGTTGTAGGAGGAGATGAGAGCTCACCATGGCTACTGAAACAAGCCAATGATGTTGTAGGAGGAGATGAGAGCTCACCATGGCTACTGAAACAAGCAGATGATGTTGTAGGAGGAGATGGTTGCTCACCATGGCTACTGAAACAAGCAGATGATGTTGTAGGACCAGATGGAAGCTCACCATGGCTACTGAAACAAGCAGATGATGTTGTAGGAGGAGATGAGAGCTCACCATGGCTACTGAAACAAGCAGATAATGTTGTAGGAGGAGATGAGAGCTCACCATGGCTACTGAAACAAGCAGATGATGATGTAGGAGGAGATGGAAGCTCACCATGGCTACTGAAACAAGCCAATGATGTTGAAGGAGGAGATGAGAGCTCACCATGGCTACTGAAACAAGCAGATGATATAGGAGGAGATGAGAGCTCACCATGGCTACTGAAACAAGCAGATTATGTTGTAGGAGGAGATGAGAGCTCACCATGGCTACTGAAACAAGCCAATGATGTTGTAGGAGGAGATGAGAGCTCACCATGGCTACTGAAACAAGCAGATGATGTTGTAGGAGGAGATGGTTGCTCACCATGGCTACTGAAACAAGCAGATGATGTTGTAGGACCAGATGGAAGCTCACCATGGCTACTGAAACAAGCAGATGATGTTGTAGGAGGAGATGAGAGCTCACCATGGCTACTGAAACAAGCAGATGATGTTGTAGGAGGAGATGGAAGCTCACCATGGCTACTGAAACAAGCAGATGATGTTGTAGGAGGAGATGGAAGCTCACCATGGCTACTGAAACAAGCAGATGATGTTGTAGGAGGAGATGAGAGCTCACCATGGCTACTGAAACAAGCAGATGATGTTGTAGGAGGAGATGAGAGCTCACCATGGCTACTGAAACAAGCAGATGATGTTGAAGGAGGAGATGAGAGCTCACCATGGCTACTGAAACAAGCAGATAATGTTGTAGGAGGAGATGAGAGCTCACCATGGCTACTGAAACAAGCAGATGATGTTGTAGGAGGAGATGAGAGCTCACCATGGCTACTGAAACAAGCAGATGATGTTGTAGGAGGAGATGAGAGCTCACCATGGCTACTGAAACAAGCAGATAATGTTGTAGGAGGAGATGAGAGCTCACCATGGCTACTGAAACAAGCAGATGATGATGTAGGAGGAGATGAGAGCTCACCATGGCTACTGAAACAAGCAGATGATGTTGAAGGAGGAGATGAGAGCTCACCATGGCTACTGAAACAAGCAGATAATGTTGTAGGAGGAGATGAGAGCTCACCATGGCTACTGAAACAAGCAGATGATGTTGTAGGAGGAGATGAGAGCTCACCATGGCTACTGAAACAAGCAGATGATGTTGTAGGAGGAGATGAGAGCTCACCATGGCTACTGAAACAAGCAGATAATGTTGTAGGAGGAGATGAGAGCTCACCATGGCTACTGAAACAAGCAGATGATGATGTAGGAGGAGATGGAAGGTCACCATGGCTACTGAAACAAGCCAATGATGTTGAAGGAGGAGATGAGAGCTCACCATGGCTACTGAAACAAGCAGATGATATAGGAGGAGATGAGAGCTCACCATGGCTACTGAAACAAGCAGATTATGTTGTAGGAGGAGATGAGAGCTCACCATGGCTACTGAAACAAGCAGATAATGTTGTAGGAGGAGATGAGAGCTCACCATGGCTACTGAAACAAGCAGATGATGTTGTAGGAGGAGATGAGAGCTCACCATGGCTACTGAAACAAGCAGATAATGTTGTAGGAGGAGATGAGAGCTCACCATGGCTACTGAAACAAGCAGATGATGATGTAGGAGGAGATGAGAGCTCACCATGGCTACTGAAACAAGCAGATAATGTTGTAGGAGGAGATGAGAGCTCACCATGGCTACTGAAACAAGCAGATGATGATGTAGGAGGAGATGGAAGCTCACCATGGCTACTGAAACAAGCCAATGATGTTGAAGGAGGAGATGAGAGCTCACCATGGCTACTGAAACAAGCAGATGATGTTGTAGGAGGAGATGAGAGCTCACCATGGCTACTGAAACAAGCCAATGATGTTGTAGGAGGAGATGAGAGCTCACCATGGCTACTGAAACAAGCAGATGATGTTGTAGGAGGAGATGGTTGCTCACCATGGCTACTGAAACAAGCAGATGATGTTGTAGGACCAGATGGAAGCTCACCATGGCTACTGAAACAAGCAGATGACGTTGTAGGAGGAGATGAGAGCTCACCATGGCTACTGAAACAATCAGATAATGCTGTAGGAGGAGATGAGAGCTCACCATGGCTACTGAAACAAGCAGATGACGTTGTAGGAGGAGATGAGAGCTCACCATGGCTACTGAAACAAGCAGATGATGTTGTAGGAGGAGATGAGAGCTCACCATGGCTACTGAAACAAGCAGATGATGTTGTAGGAGGAGATGGAAGCTCACCATGGCTACTGAAACAAGCAGATGATGTTGTAGGAGGAGATGGAAGCTCACCATGGCTACTGAAACAAGCAGATGATGTTGTAGGACCAGATGGAAGCTCACCATGGCTACTGAAACAAGCAGATGATGTTGTAGGAGGAGATGAGAGCTCACCATGGCTACTGAAACAAGCAGATGATGTTGTAGGAGGAGATGGAAGCTCACCATAGCTACTGAAACAAGCAGATGATGTTGTAGGAGGAGATGGAAGCTCACCATGGCTACTGAAACAAGCAGATGATGTTGTAGGAGGAGATGAGAGCTCACCGTGGCTACTGAAACAAGCAGATGATGTAGGAGGAGATGGAAGCTCACCATGGCTACTGAAACAAGCAGATGATGTTGTAGGAGGAGATGGAAGCTCACCATGGCTACTGAAACAAGCAGATGATGTTGTAGGAGGAGATGGAAGCTCACCATGGCTACTGAAACAAGCAGATGATGTTGTAGGAGGAGATGAGAGCTCACCATGGCTACTGAAACAAGCAGATGATGTTGTAGGAGGAGATGAGAGCTCACCGTGGCTACTGAAACAAGCAGATGATGTAGGAGGAGATGGAAGCTCACCATGCCTACTGAAACAAGCAGATGATGTTGTAGGAGGAGATGGAAGCTCACCATGGCTACTGAAACAAGCAGATGATGTTGTAGGAGGAGATGGAAGCTCACCATGGCTACTGAAACAAGCAGATGACGTTGTAGGAGGAGATGAGAGCTCACCATGGCTACTGAAACAATCAGATAATGCTGTAGGAGGAGATGAGAGCTCACCATGGCTACTGAAACAAGCAGATGACGTTGTAGGAGGAGATGAGAGCTCACCATGGCTACTGAAACAAGCAGATGATGTTGTAGGAGGAGATGAGAGCTCACCATGGCTACTGAAACAAGCAGATGATGTTGTAGGAGGAGATGGAAGCTCACCATGGCTACTGAAACAAGCAGATGATGTTGTAGGAGGAGATGGAAGCTCACCATGGCTACTGAAACAAGCAGATTATGTTGTAGGAGGAGGAGAAAGAAGCTGGCCATGGCTACTGAAACAAGCAGATGAGTGGAAATATGGATAGATAAATGGCCACAGATACATCTCCTTTATTATTTTTTGACTGTGACAAGGACATAAATAATAACGCTCAAATAGACAATCACTGAGAGTCGTTATTTCGCTCTAGCTCTTCTTTCCCAGATGGTCTAAATGCTTGATGGTCTTGTCACGTTGTTTTGCATGTTGCCTGCCGTGAATGGGGCTGTGTACACAACCATTGTTTGATGAGTAAAATCGAAGGGACACCTTGTAAACTGTGGGTGCCCAGTGCCAAAGACAAATCAAATAAAACTTTATTTGTCACGTGCACCAAATACAACAAGAGTAGACTTTACTGTGAAATGCTTTGCTTTCAAGCCCTTAACCAAGAGTGCAGTTCAAGAAGATTTAAGAAAATATTTACTTTTATAAAATAAAAATAATTAAAAGTAACACAAAAAAATAACAATAATGAGGATTTATACAGGTCATTTGTACATGTAGGTAGGGGTGAAATGACTATGCATAGATAATAAACCGTGAGTAGCAACCGTGTAAAAACAAATGTGGGGGCTGGTGTCAATGTAAATAGTCTGGTGGTCATGGGGAATGCAAAGGCTGAGTGAGCAGGAATACTTTTTGTTTTAAGAGAATCCTAGGTCCTTATCTTTGGGATATAAAGAGATAAGAGACATGGCTTTTGTGGAAGACTCCAAGCTAGTAAATGTTGTGGAAGACTCCAAGCTAGGATATGTTGTGGAAGACTCCAAGCTAGTATATGTTGTGGAAGACTCCAAGCTAGGATATGATGTGGAAGACTCCAAGCTAGTATATGTTGTGGAAGACTCCAAGCTAGTATATGTTGTGGAAGACTCCAAGCTAGGATATGTTGTGGAAGACTCCAAGCTAGTATATGTTGTGGAAGACTCCAAGTTACTATATGTTGTGGAAGACTCCAAGCTAGTATATGTTGTGGAAGACTCCAAGTTAGGATATGTTGTGGAAGACTGCAAGTTAGTATATGTTGTGGAAGACTCCAAGCTAGTATATGTTGTGGAAGACTCCAAGTTACTATATGTTGTGGAAGACTCCAAGCTAGTATATGTTGTGGAAGACTCCAAGTTAGGATATGTTGTGGAAGACTCCAAGTTAGGATATGTTGTGGAAGACTCCAAGCTAGTATATGTTGTGGAAGACTCCAAGCTAGGATATGTTGTGGAAGACTCCAAGCTAGGATATGTTGTGGAAGACTCCAAGTTAGGATATGTTGTGGAAGACTCCAAGTTAGGATATGTTGTGGAAGACTCCAAGTTAGTATATGTTGTGGAAGACTCCAAGTTAGGATATGTTGTGGAAGACTCCAAGTTAGGATATGTTGTGGAAGACTCCAAGTTAGGATATGTTGTGGAAGACTCCAAGTTAGGATATGTTGTGGAAGACTCCAAGTTAGGATATGTTGTGGAAGACTCCAAGTTAGGATATGTTGTGGAAGACTCCAAGTTAGGATATGTTGTGGAAGACTCCAAGTTAGGATATGTTGTGGAAGACTCCAAGTTAGGATATGTTGTGGAAGACTCCAAGTTAGGATATGTTGTGGAAGACTCCAAGCTAGTATATGTTGTGGAAGACTCCAAGCTAGTATATGTTGTGGAAGACTCCAAGTTAGTTTAGGATATGTTGTGGAAGACTCCAAGCTAGTTTAGTAAATGTTGTGGAAGACTCCAAGTTAGTTTAGTATATGTTGTGGAAGACTCCAAGTTAGTATATGTTGTGGAAGACTCCAAGTTAGGATATGTTGTGGAAGACTCCAAGTTAGTATATGTTGTGGAAGACTCCAAGTTAGGATATGTTGTGGAAGACTCCAAGTTAGTATATGTTGTGGAAGACTCCAAGTTAGTATATGTTGTGGAAGACTCCAAGTTAGGATATGTTGTGGAAGACTCCAAGTTAGGATATGTTGTGGAAGACTCCAAGTTAGTATATGTTGTGGAAGACTCCAAGCTAGTATATGTTGTGGAAGACTCCAAGTTAGTTTAGGATATGTTGTGGAAGACTCCAAGTTAGTTTAGTATATGTTGTGGAAGACTCCAAGTTAGTTTAGGATATGTTGTGGAAGACTCCAAGCTAGTTTAGTATATGTTGTGGAAGACTCCAAGTTAGTATATGTTGTGGAAGACTCCAAGTTAGGATATGTTGTGGAAGACTCCAAGCTAGTATATGTTGTGGAAGACTCCAAGTTAGGATATGTTGTGGAAGACTCCAAGTTAGGATATGTTGTGGAAGACTCCAAGCTAGTATATGTTGTGGAAGACTCCAAGCTAGGATATGTTGTGGAAGACTCCAAGCTAGGATATGTTGTGGAAGACTCCAAGTTAGGATATGTTGTGGAAGACTCCAAGTTAGGATATGTTGTGGAAGACTCCAAGTTAGTATATGTTGTGGAAGACTCCAAGTTAGGATATGTTGTGGAAGACTCCAAGTTAGGATATGTTGTGGAAGACTCCAAGTTAGGATATGTTGTGGAAGACTCCAAGTTAGGATATGTTGTGGAAGACTCCAAGTTAGGATATGTTGTGGAAGACTCCAAGTTAGGATATGTTGTGGAAGACTCCAAGTTAGGATATGTTGTGGACGACTCCAAGTTAGGATATGTTGTGGAAGACTCCAAGCTAGTATATGTTGTGGAAGACTCCAAGCTAGTATATGTTGTGGAAGACTCCAAGTTAGTTTAGGATATGTTGTGGAAGACTCCAAGCTAGTTTAGTAAATGTTGTGGAAGACTCCAAGTTAGTTTAGTATATGTTGTGGAAGACTCCAAGTTAGTATATGTTGTGGAAGACTCCAAGTTAGGATATGTTGTGGAAGACTCCAAGTTAGTATATGTTGTGGAAGACTCCAAGTTAGGATATGTTGTGGAAGACTCCAAGTTAGTATATGTTGTGGAAGACTCCAAGTTAGTATATGTTGTGGAAGACTCCAAGTTAGGATATGTTGTGGAAGACTCCAAGTTAGGATATGTTGTGGAAGACTCCAAGTTAGTATATGTTGTGGAAGACTCCAAGCTAGTATATGTTGTGGAAGACTCCAAGTTAGTTTAGGATATGTTGTGGAAGACTCCAAGTTAGTTTAGTATATGTTGTGGAAGACTCCAAGTTAGTTTAGGATATGTTGTGGAAGACTCCAAGCTAGTTTAGTATATGTTGTGGAAGACTCCAAGTTAGTATATGTTGTGGAAGACTCCAAGTTAGGATATGTTGTGGAAGACTCCAAGTTAGGATATGTTGTGGAAGACTCCAAGTTAGTATATGTTGTGGAAGACTCCAAGCTAGTATATGTTGTGGAAGACTCCAAGTTAGTTTAGGATATGTTGTGGAAGACTCCAAGCTAGTTTAGTATATGTTGTGGAAGACTCCAAGCTAGTTTAGTATATGTTGTGGAAGACTCCAAGTTAGGATATGTTGTGGAAGACTCCAAGCTAGTTTATGTTGTGGAAGACTCCAAGCTAGTATATGTTTTTGGAAGACTCCAAGCTAGTATATGTTGTGGAAGACTCCAAGTTAGTTTAGTATATGTTGTGGAAGATTCCAAGTTAGTTTAGTATATGTTGTGGAAGACTCCAAGCTAGTATATGTTGTGGAAGACTCCAAGTTAGTTTAGTATATGTTGTGGAAGACTCCAAGCTAGTTTAGTATATGTTGTGGAAGACTCCAAGCTAGTATATGTTGTGGAAGACTCCAAGTTAGTATATGTTGTGGAAGACTCCAAGTTAGTTTAGTATATGTTGTGGAAGACTCCAAGTTAGTATATGTTGTGGAAGACTCCAAGTTAGTATATGTTGTGGAAGACTCCAAGTTAGTTTAGTATATGTTGTGGAAGACTCCAAGTTAGTTTAGTAAATGTTGTGGAAGACTCCAAGTTAGTTTAGGATATGTTGTGGAAGACTCCAAGTTAGTATATGTTGTGGAAGACTCCAAGTTAGGATATGTTGTGGAAGACTCCAAGTTAGTATATGTTGTGGAAGACTCCAAGTTAGGATATGTTGTGGAAGACTCCAAGTTAGTTTAGTATATGTTGTGGAAGACTCCAAGTTAGGATATGTTGTGGAAGACTCCAAGTTAGTTTAGTATATGTTGTGGAAGACTCCAAGTTAGTTTAGTAAATGTTGTGGAAGACTCCAAGTTAGGATATGTTGTGGAAGACTCCAAGTTAGTATATGTTGTGGAAGACTCCAAGTTAGTTTAGTAAATGTTGTGGAAGACTCCAAGTTAGTTTATGTTGTGGAAGACTCCAAGTTAGTATATGTTGTGGAAGACTCCAAGTTAGTTTAGTAAATGTTGTGGAAGACTCCAAGTTAGTTTAGTAAATGTTGTGGAAGACTCCAAGTTAGTATATGTTGTGGAAGACTCCAAGTTAGTATATGTTGTGGAAGACTCCAAGTTAGTATATGTTGTGGAAGACTCCAAGTTAGTTTAGTAAATGTTGTGGAAGACTCCAAGTTAGTTTAGTAAATGTTGTGGAAGACTCCAAGTTAGTATATGTTGTGGAAGACTCCAAGTTAGTTTAGTATATGTTGTGGAAGACTCCAAGTTAGTTTAGTATATGTTGTGGAAGACTCCAAGTTAGTTTAGGATATGTTGTGGAAGACTCCAAGTTAGTATATGTTGTGGAAGACTCCAAGTTAGTATATGTTGTGGAAGACTCCAAGTTAGTTTAGTATATGTTGTGGAAGACTCCAAGTTAGTTTAGTAAATGTTGTGGAAGACTCCAAGTTAGTTTAGGATATGTTGTGGAAGACTCCAAGTTAGTATATGTTGTGGAAGACTCCAAGTTAGTATATGTTGTGGAAGACTCCAAGTTAGTTTAGGATATGTTGTGGAAGACTCCAAGCTAGTATATGTTGTGGAAGACTCCAAGTTAGGATATGTTGTGGAAGACTCCAAGTTAGTATATGTTGTGGAAGACTCCAAGTTAGTATATGTTGTGGAAGACTCCAAGTTAGTATATGTTGTGGAAGACTCCAAGTTAGTTTAGTAAATGTTGTGGAAGACTCCAAGTTAGGATATGTTGTGGAAGACTCCAAGCTAGTATATGTTGTGGAAGACTCCAAGTTAGGATATGTTGTGGAAGACTCCAAGTTAGTATATGTTGTGGAAGACTCCAAGTTAGTATATGTTGTGGAAGACTCCAAGTTAGTATATGTTGTGGAAGACTCCAAGTTAGTTTAGTAAATGTTGTGGAAGACTCCAAGTTAGGATATGTTGTGGAAGACTCCAAGTTACTATATGTTGTGGAAGACTCCAAGTTAGTATATGTTGTGGAAGACTCCAAGTTAGTATATGTTGTGGAAGACTCCAAGTTAGGATATGTTGTGGAAGACTCCAAGCTAGTATATGTTGTGGAAGACTCCAAGCTAGTATATGTTGTGGAAGACTCCAAGCTGGATATTTTATGTATGGTAAGAATCTACAAGGAAACGTGGGTACAGGTCAGATGGTTGGTAATCCTGACCGATGTCCCTTCTTCTTCTTCGTCTTAAAAAAAAAGAGCTCCATAAAATTCAACCATACTCAAATCAAATCAAATCAAATTCATTTATATAGCCCCTTCGTACATCAGCTGATATCTCAAAGTGCTGTGCAGAAACCCAGCCTAAAACCCCAAACAGCAAACAATGCAGGTGTAGAAGCACTCTACATTCAACCCTTTACTACCTCCATTGAAGATAGTTATGACCCCCCTGTCCTGTGTGGTGTGGATGTGGCCTGGGATATGAGCCTGCATAGACAACAGCCACTGGTTATAACTTTGTGAAATGTATTATGTACATCCTCCTGTCTCCATGGGAACAAACACATTAAAATGCAAACAACCGTCTTTACGTCCTCCTGTCTCCATGGGAATAAACACATTAAAATACAAACAACTGTCTTTAACGTCCTCCTGTCTCCATGGGAACAAACACATTAAAATACAAACAACTGTCTTTAACGTCCTCCTTTCTCCATGGGAACAAAGACATTAAAAAACAAACAACTGTCTTTAACGTCCTCCTGTCTCCATGGGAACAAACACATTAAAATACAAACAACTGTTTTTAACGTCCTCCTGTCTCCATAGGAACAAACACATTAAAATACAAACAACTGTCTTTACATCCTCCTGTCTCCATGGGAACAAACACATTAAAATACAAAACAAATGTCTTTACATCCTCCTGTCTCCATGGGAACAAACACATTAAAATACAAACAACTGTCTTTACGTCCTCCTGTCTCCATGGGAACAAACACATTAAAATACAAACAACTGTCTTTACGTCCTCCTGTCTCCATGGGAACAAACACATTAAAATACAAACAACTGTCTTTAACGTCCTCCTGTCTCCATGGGAACAAACACATTAAAATACAAACAAATGTCTTTATGTCCTCCTGTCTCCATGGGAACAAACACATTAAAATACAAACAACTGTCTTTACATCCTCCTGTCTCCATGGGAACAAACACATTAAAATACAAACAACTGTCTTTAACGTCCTCCTGTCTCCATGGTAACAAACACGTTAAAATACAAACAACTGTCTTTAACGTCCTCCTGTCTCCATGGGAACAAACACATTAAAATACAAACAACTGTCTTTAACGTCCTCCTGTCTCCATGGGAACAAACACATTAAAATACAAACAAATGTATACAATCAGAACACTAGATTATATCCAAGTCTTCAACCCTTTCCTATTTGTAAATGCTTTGATTTTATACTACATTTTAGACTAAACCTTCCCTGCTTGTGTCTACACGGTTTCCTTTACGTTCTCGTTTCTCTATAGAGATGCTACATGTGTACAATAGTATTTATTCAAACCTTTCCTACTCGTGTTTAATATACAACGTCCTTTACATGCTCCGTTCTACGTCGGAACACTAAACATAATTCATCTGTAATTAAAGTGTTAGACGTTGCCTAAAGGAGGCTGCCCTTTGGCACTGAAACGGCCCCAGAGTAAATCTTCTAGACCTTGGAGTTGTTGCCAACATCAGTACAACTAACCACGGGAAAGCACACAGCCTATCTAGAAGCAATACTGTATACATGCATATATGAATACAAAGTAGCTGTAATAACCGTCTAATATGCATGTCTGAAAACAAGCCTACAGGACGTTATTGTAATTTGTAGGGCAAGAAAAACAGTCTACTGTGAAAAAAATAGAAATATGAAATGAAAAGGAATTGTTCTTGATTTGACCATACAACAAGCTTAGCTGCCTGCCTAGTTCTACAGTAGCTGTGTCTAGGCAGCCAACAGTCAAAGGAAACTGTTGTTATTGAAGATGTCTCTTGCAGCATGTCTCTCTCAGTTCCTGAAAATTATGCAAATGTATCCCTCTCAAAATTAGTAGAAGCACTGTATCCAACCAAAATATCAAATGTCTGGTCTCGGATCAATGCAAAACGAATGTGGTGTCATGCAAATTGCATCTTCCAATGGAAAACAGAATCCAAAAAGGAAGGAGACCAACCAGGTAACTAGTTCAGTAACTCACGAATGGCCCCAAATATTATTCAACCTGTCTTTACATCCTCCTGTCTCCATGGGAACAAACACGTTAAAATACAAACAACTGTCTTTACATCCTCCTGTCTCCATGGGAACAAACACATTAAAATACAAACAACTGTCTTTACATCCTCCTGTCTCCATGGGAACAAACACATTAAAATACAAACAACTGTCTTTACGTCCTACTGTCTCCATGGGAACAAACACATTAAAATACAAACAACTGTCTTTAACGTCCTCCTGTCTCCATGGGAACAAACACGTTAAAATACAAACAACTGTCTTTACGTCCTACTGTCTCCATGGGAACAAACATATTAAAATACAAACAACTGTCTTTACGTCCTACTGTCTCCATGGGAACAAACACATTAAAATACAAACAACTGTCTTTACGTCCTACTGTCTCCATGGGAACAAACACATTAAAATACAAACAACTGTCTTTACAATCTTTTGGCTTGTTTCCTAAAAATCTCACACATTTTTATAGAAGCACAATTGAGAGCATCCCGTCAGGCTGTATCACCGCCTGGTACGGCAACTGCACCGCCCACAACCGCAGGGCTCTCCAGAGGGTAGTGAGGTCTGCACAACGCATCACCAGGGGCAAACTACCTGCCCTCCAGGACACCTGCACCACACGATGTCACAGGAAGGCCATAAAGATCATCCAGGACAACAACCACCAGAGCCACTGTCTGTTCACCCCGCTATCATCCAGAAGGAGAGGTCAGTACAGGTGCATCAAAGCTGGGACCGAGAGACTGAAAAACAGCTTCTGTCTCAAGGCCATCAGACTGTTGAACAGCCATTAGTAACACAGAGAGGTTGCTGCCTACATACATAGTTGAAAACATTGGCCACTTTAATAAATTGATCACTAGTCACTTTAAATAATGCCACTTTAGTAATGTTTACAAATCTTGCATTACTCATCTCATATATATATATATACTGTATTTTATACCATCTATTGCATCTTGCCTATGCTGCTCTGTCATTGCTCATCTCATATATATTTATACTGTATTTTATACCATCTATTGCATCTTGCCTATGCTGCTCTGTCATTGCTCATCTCATATATATATATACTGTATTTTATACCATCTATTGCATCTTGCCTATGCTGCTCTGTCATTACTCATCTCATATGTATATACTGTATTTTATACCATCTATTGCATCTTGCCTATGCTGCTCTGTCATTGCTCATCTCATATATATATATACTGTATTTTATACCATCTATTGCATCTTGCCTATGCTGCTCTGTCATTACTCATCTCATATGTATATACTGTATTTTATACCATCTATTACATCTTGCCTATGCTGCTCTGTCATTGCTCATCTCATATATATATATACTGTATTTTATGCCATCTATTGCATCTTGCCTATGCTGCTCTGTCATTACTCATCTCATATGTATATACTGCATTTTATACCATCTATTACATCTTGCCTATGCTGCTCTGTCATTACTCATCTCATATGTATATACTGTATTTTATACCATCTATTGCATCTTGCCTATGCTGCTCTGTCATTGCTCATCTCATATGTATATACTGTATTTTATACCATCTATTGCATCTTGCCTATGCTGCTCTGTCATTACTCATCTCATATGTATATACTGCATTTTATACCATCTATTACATCTTGCCTATGCTGCTCTGTCATTACTCATCTCATATGTATATACTGTATTTTATACCATCTATTACATCTTGCCTATGCTGCTCTGTCATTGCTCATCCATATATTTATATTTATATGTTGGTATTCCATTCCTTTACTTAGATTCGTGTGTATTAGGTAGTTGTGGATTTGTTAATTTACTTGTTAGATATTGCTGCATTGTCGGAACAAGAAGCACAAGCATTTCGCTACACTCGCAAAAACATCTGCTAACCATGTGTATGTGACCAATGAAATGTGATTTGATTTGAACTAACACAAGACCCAGAACGTCAAGACAACAAAATGGGTCAATAAAAAGAGTTAAGCATCTACGGATGAGAACAGGCATAGTGAGAGGAGTCAGCTTGTTGATCACTGCATGCAGGTAATAAGGCCTTAGACGTCAGGGCCAGATATGTAAAAGGAAATAAGGCCTTAGACTTCAGGGCCAGATATGTAAAAGGAAATAAGGCCTTAGACTTCAGGGCCAGATATGTAAAAGGAAATAAGGCCTTAGACTTCAGGGCCAGATATGTAAAAGGAAATAAGGCCTTAGACTTCAGGGCCAGATATGTAAAAGGAAATAAGGCCTTACGCTTCAGGGCCAGATATGTAAAAGGAAATTAGGCCTTAGACTTCAGGGCCAGATATGTAAAAGGAAATAAGGCCTTAGACTTCAGGGCCAGATATGTAAAAGGAAATAAGGCCTTAGACTTCAGGGCCAGATATGTAAAAGGAAATAAGGCCTTAGGCAACAGGGCCAGATATGTAAAAGGAAATAAGGCCTTAGGCAACAGGGCCAGATATGTAAAAGGATGTGTACCCTCTTTGATAAACATATAATTAGTACTGAGCATACAGTGCATTCTGAAAGTATTTAGACCCCTTGACCTTTTCCACATTTTGTTAGGTTAAAGACTTATTCTAAAATTGATTAAATTGCTTTTCCCCCACCATCAATCTACACACAATACCCCATAACGACAAATAACATTTTTTTTTGTTGAAATTTTTGCAAATGTATAAAAAAAACTGAAATATCACATTTACATAAGTATTCAGACCCTTTACTCAGTACTTTGTTGAATCTCTTTTGGCAGCGATTACAGCCTTGAGTCTTCCTGGGTATGATACCACAAGCTTGTCACACCTGTATTTGTGGAGTTTCTCCTAATCTTCTCTGCAGATCCTCTCAAGTTCTGTCAGGTTGGATGGGGAATGTCGCTGCACAGCTATTTTCAGGTCTCTTAAAGATGTTCGATTGGGTTCAAGTCCGGGCTCTGGCTGGGCCACTCAAGAACATTCAGAGACTTGTCCCGAAGCCACTCGTGCATTGTCTTTGCTGTGTGCTTAGGCTTGTTATCCTCAGTCTGAGGTCCTGAGTGCTCTGGAGCAGGTTTTCATCAAGGATATCTCTACACTTTGCTCCGTTTATTTTTCCCTCGATCCTGACTAGTCTCCCAGTCCATGCCATTGAAAAACATCCCCACAGCATAATGCTGCCACCACCATGCTTTCACCATAGGGATGGTGGCAGGTTTCCTAAAGACGTGACGCTTGGCATTCAGGCCAAAGAGTTCAATCTTGGTTTCGTCAGACCAGAGAATTTTGTTTCTCATTGTCTGAGACTCCTTTTGGTGACTTTTGGCAAACTCCAAGCGGGCTGTCATGTGCCTTTTACTGAGGAATGGCTTCTGTCTGGACAATCTACCATAAAGGCCTGATTGGTGGAGTGCTGCAGAGATGGTTGTCCTTCTGGAAGATTCTCCCATCTCCACAGAGGAACTCTGGAGCTCTGTCAGAGTGACCATCGATTTCTTGGTCACCCTCTCCACCGATTGCTCAGTTTGGCCGGGGTGCCAGCTCTAGGAAGAGTCTTGGTAGTTCCAAACTTTTTCAATTTAATTTAATTTAACCTTTATTTCACTAGGCAAGTCAGTTCAGAACAAATTCTTATTTTCAATGACGGCCTAGGAACAGTGGGTTAACTGCATGTTCAGGGGCAGACTGCCAGATTTATACCTTGTCAGCTCGGGGGTTTGAACTGGCAACCTTCCGGTTACTAGTCCAACTCTCTAACCACTAGGCTACCCTGCCGCCCGATGGATGATGATGATGGACGACGTTGTGTTTTTGGAAACCTTCAATGCTGAAGAAATGTTTTGGTAGCCTACCTAAGAAACGTGCCTTGACAAAATCCTGTCTCAGAACTCCACAGACAATTCCTTTGACTTCGTGGCTTGGTTTTTGCTCTAAAATGCATTGTCAACTGGATCTGAATAATTATGTAAATAAGGCATTTCTGTTTTTTCTATACATTTGCAAACATTTCTAAAAACCTGTATTAGCTTTGTAATTATGGGGTATTATCTGTAGATTGATAAGGATTTTTATTTATTTAATCCATTTTTGAATAGGCTGTAATGTAACAAAATGTGGGAAAGGTCCAGGGATCTTAATGCTTTCCAAAAGCACTGTAGATTGTAATGTGATTAGACATACTCAATTCAGCAAAAAAAGAAACGTCCTCTCACTGTCAACTGCATTTATTTTCAGCAAACTTACCATGTGTAAATATTTGTATGAACATAAGATTCAACAACTGAGACATAAACTGAACAAGTTCCACAGACATGTGACTAACAGAAATTGAATAATGTGTCCTTGAACAAAGAGGGGAGGGGTCAAAATCAAAAGTAACAGTCAGTATCTGGTGTGGCCACCAGCTGCATTAAGTACTGCAGTGCATCTCCTCCTCATGGACTGCACCAGATTTGCCAGTTTTTGCTGTGAGATGTTACCCCACTCTTCCACCAAGGCACCTGCAAGTTCCTGGACATTTCTGTGGGGGAATGGCCCTAGCCCTCACCCTCCGATCCAACAGGTCACAGACATGCTCAATGGGATTGAGATCCAGGCTCCTCGCTGACCATGGCAGAACACTGACATTCCTGTTTTGCAAGAAATCATGCACAGAACCAGTAGTATGGCTGGTGGCATTGTCATGCTGGAGGGTCATGTCAGGATGAGCCTGCAGGAAGTGTATCAGAGGAGGATGTCTTCCCTGTGACACACCGCCCCAGACCATGACGGATCCTCCACCTCCAAATCGATGCTGCTCCAGAGTACAGGCCTCGATGTAACGCTCATTCCTTCAACGATAAATGCGAATCTGACCATCACCCCTGGTGAGACAAAACCACGACTCGTCAGTGAAGAGCACTTTTTGCCAGTCCTGTCTGATCCAGCGACGGTAAGTTTGTGCCCATAGGCGACGTTGTTGTCGGTGATGTCTGGTGAGGACCTGCCTTACAACAGGCCAACAAGCCCTCAGTCCAGCCTCTCTCAGCCTAATGCGCACAGTCTGAGCACTGATGGAGGGATTGTGCGTTCCTGGTGAAACTCGGGCAGTTGTTGTTGCCATCCTGTACCTGTCCCGCAGGTGTGATGTTCGGATGTACCGATCCTTTGCAGGTGTTGTTACACGTGGTCTGCCACTGCGAGGATGATCAGCTGTCCGTTCTGTTTCCCTGTAGCGCTGTGTTAGGCGTCTCACAGTACGGACATTGTAATTTCTTTGCTGAGTTTAGTTAGACTCTAATGTGATCTGATTAGACATATTAATTAGATAGACTGTAATGTGATTTGACATACCAGTTAGATAGACTGTAATGTGATTTGACATACCAGTTGGATAGACTGTAATGTAATGTGATTTAACATACCAGTTGGATAGACTGTATTGTGATAAGTTGACGACTTCCGGGTTGGAGCGAGCGGTCGCATCTGCACTCGGTCCGCAGGAGACTCTGCTAGCTAGCCAACAGCTAGCCAACGTCTACCGAACAGAACTTCTGCACTCAACAATCCGATCGCATTTCGCTTCGCTCCACAGGTAGTATCACATTTTTCATTTCATTTCATTACAGTACAACGGCTTGATTTGTTTGATCGTAGCTAGCTACATAGCTAGCTACATAGCCGTCTTTGTATCAAAGATAATTGTGTAGTCTAGAGCGATTTCCTAGGTTAGCTAGCCAGCTATTGTCGTTCTTTTAACGCAACGTAACGTAATCAACACTGCTAGCTAGCCAGCTAGCCCCGAATAGCAGCACAGTAGAAACTATTACACTCAACGGAACGACTTGATTAGTGTAGTGTCAACAACGCAGCCAATGCCAGCTAGCCTACATAGTCAACAACGCAGCCTCTGCCAGCTAGCCTACTTCAGCAGTACTGTATCATTTTAATCATTTTAGTCAATAAGATTCTTGCTACGTAAGCTTAACTTTCTGAACACTCGTGACGTGTAGTCCACTTGTCATTCCAATCTCCTTTGCATTAGCGTAGCCTCTTGTGTAGCCTGTCAACTATGTGTCTGTCTATCCCTGTTCTCTCCTCTCTGCACAGACCATACAAACGCTCCACACCGCGTGGCCGCGGCCACCTAATCTGGTGGTCCCAGCGCGCACGACCCACGTGGAGTTCCAGGTCTCCGGTAGCCTCTGGAACTGTCGATCTGCGGCCAACAAGGCAGAGTTCATCTCCGCCTATGTCTCCCTCCAGTCCCTCGACTTCTTGGCACTGACGGAAACATGGATCACCACAGACAACACTGCTACTCCTACTGCTCTCTCTTCGTCTGCCCACGTGTTCTCGCACACCCCGAGAGCTTCTGGTCAGCGGGGTGGTGGCACCGGGATCCTCATCTCTCCCAAGTGGTCATTCTCTCTTTCCCCTTACCCATCTGTCTATCGCCTCCTTTGAATTCCATGCTGTCACAGTTACCAGCCCTTTCAAGCTTAACATCCTTATCATTTATCGCCCTCCAGGTTCCTCGGAGAGTTCATCAATGAGCTTGATGCCTTGATAAGCTCCTTTCCTGAGGACGGCTCACCTCTCACAGTTCTGGGCGACTTTAACCTCCCCACGCCTACCTTTGACTCATTCCTCTCTGCCTCCTTCTTTCCACTCCTCTCCTCTTTTGACCTCACCCTCTCACCTTCCCCCCTACTCACAAGGCAGGAAATACGCTCGACCTCATCTTTACTAGATGCTGTTCTTCCACTAACCTCGTTGCAACCCCTCCAAGTCTCCGACCACTACCTTGTATCCTTTTCCCTCTCGCTCTCATCCAACACTTCCCACACTGCCCCTACTCGGATGGTATCGCGCCGTCCCAACCTTCGCTCTCTCCCCCGCTACTCTCTCCTCTTCCATCCTATCATCTCTTCCCTCTGCTCAAACCTTCTCCAACCTATCTCCTGATTCTGCCTCCTCAACCCTCCTCTCCTCCCTTTCTGCATCCTTTGACTCTCTATGTCCCCTATCCTCCAGGCCGGCTCGGTCCTCCCCTCCCGCTCCGTGGCTCGACGACTCATTGCGAGCTCACAGAACAGGGCTCCGGGCAGCCGAGCGGAAATGGAGGAAAACTCGCCTCCCTGCGGACCTGACATCCTTTCACTCCCTCCTCTCTACATTTTCCTCTTCTCTCTCTGCTGCTAAAGCCACTTTCTACCACTCTAAATTCCAAGCATCTGCCTCTAACCCTAGGAAGCTCTTTGCAACCTTCTCCTCCCTCCTGAATCCTCCTCCCCCTCCCCCTCCTCCCTCTCTGCAGATGACTTCGTCAACCATTTTGAAAAGAAGGTCGACGACATCCGATCCTCGTTTGCTAAGTCAAACGACACCGCTGGTTCTGCTCACACTGCCCTACCCTGTGCTCTGACCTCTTTCTCCCCTCTCTCTCCAGATGAAATCTCGCGTCTTGTGACGGCCGGCCGCCCAACAACCTGCCCGCTTGACCCTATCCCTCCTCTCTTCTCCAGACCATTTCCGGAGACCTTCTCCCTTACCTCACCTCGCTCATCAACTCATCCCTGACCGCTGGCTACGTCCCTTCCGTCTTCAGAGAGCGAGAGTTGCACCCCTTCTGAAAAAACCTACACTCGATCCCTCCGATGTCAACAACTACAGACCAGTATCCCTTCTTTCTTTTCTCTCCAAAACTCTTGAACGTGCCGTCCTTGGCCAGCTCTCACGCTATCTCTCTCAGAATGACCTTCTTGATCCAAATCAGTCAGGTTTCAAGACTAGTCATTCAACTGAGACTGCTCTTCTCTGTATCACGGAGGCGCTCCGCACTGCTAAAGCTAACTCTCTCTCCTCTGCTCTCATCCTTCTAGACCTATCGGCTGCCTTCGATACTGTGAACCATCAGATCCTCCTCTCCACCCTCTCCAAGTTGGGCATCTCCGGCGCGGCCCACGCTTGGATTGCGTCCTACCTGACAGGTCGCTCCTACCAGGTGGCGTGGCGAGAATCCGTCTCCACACCACGTGCTCTCACCACTGGTGTCCCCCAGGGCTCTGTTCTAGGCCCTCTCCTATTCTCGCTATACACCAAGTCACTTGGCTCTGTCATAACCTCACATGGTCTCTCCTATCATTGCTATGCAGACGACACACAATTAATCTTCTCCTTTCCCCCTTCTGATGACCAGGTGGCGAATCGCATCTCTGCATGTCTGGCAGACATATCCGTGTGGATGACGGATCACCACCTCAAGCTGAACCTCGGCAAGACGGAGCTGCTCTTCCTCCCGGGGAAGGACTGCCCGTTCCATGATCTCGCCATCACGGTTGACAACTCCATTGTGTCCTCCTCCCAGAGCGCCAAGAACTTTGGCGTGATCCTGGACAACACCCTGTCGTTCTCAACTAACATCAAGGCGGTGGCCCGTTCCTGTAGGTTCATGCTCTACAACATCCGCAGAGTACGACCCTGCCTCACACAGGAAGCGGCGCAGGTCCTAATCCAGGCACTTGTCATCTCCCGTCTGGATTACTGCAACTCGCTGTTGGCTGGGCTCCCTGCCTGTGCCATTAAACCCCTACAACTCATCCAGAACGCCGCAGCCCGTCTGGTGTTCAACCTTCCCAAGTTCTCTCACGTCACCCCGCTCCTCCGCTCCCTCCACTGGCTTCCAGTTGAAGCTCGCATCCGCTACAAGACCATGGTGCTTGCCTACGGAGCTGTGAGGGGGAACGGCACCTCAGTACCTCCAGGCTCTGATCAGGCCCTACACCCAAACAAGGGCACTGCGTTCATCCACCTCTGGCCTGCTCGCCTCCCTACCACTGAGGAAGTACAGTTCCCGCTCAGCCCAGTCAAAACTGTTCGCTGCTCTGGCCCCCCAATGGTGGAACAAACTCCCTCACGACGCCAGGACAGCGGAGTCAATCACCACCTTCCGGAGACACCTGAAACCCCACCTCTTTAAGGAATACCTAGGATAGGATAAAGTAATCCCTCTCACCCCCCCCCCTGAAAAGATTTAGATGCACTACTGTTCCACTGGAGGTCATAAGGTGAATGCACCAATTTGTAAGTCGCTCTGGATAAGAGCGTCTGCTAAATGACTTAAATGTAAATGTAATGATAAAACACCAATGTAAGCACATCTATGTAAGATGATGATACATTGGGTGTTACATAACTTTGTAACTTTATGAAATAAATTAAATTAAGTATGTAACTGTTGTGTTAGTTGTTCACTCAGGTTCTCTGTATCTAATATTAGGTTTTAGTTGAATATCTGATAACATTCAGTGTCAAAAATACGCAAAAGTAGAGACAATTAGAAAGGGGGAAATAGTTTTCCAAGAGGCTGTAAAGTAGTCGTTTTTAATGGAAATATGCCACAACAGCAACAGCGTGATTAAGTATTCAGTTAAACACACACATGGATCTTAAGTTAGGATCCTACCCTATAACAAATAACTAATCAGTGAGTGGAATAGCCAATAAGCAGCTCTTATGGAATAGCCAATAAGCAGCTCTTATGGAATAGCCAATAAGCAGCTCTTATGGAACAGCCAATAAGCAGCTCTTATGGAATAGCCAATAAGCAGCTCTTATGGAACAGCCAATAAGCAGCTCTTATGGAACAGCCAATAAGCAGCTCTTATGGAACAGCCAATAAGCAGCTCTTATGGAATAGCCAATAAGCAGCTCTTATGGAACAGCCAATAAGCAGCTCTTATGGAATAGCCAATAAGCAGCTCTTATGGAACAGCCAATAAGCAGCTCTTATGGAATAGCCAATAAGCAGCTCTTATGGAACAGCCAATAAGCAGCTCTTATGGAATAGCCAATAAGCAGCTCTTATGGAACAGCCAATAAGCAGCTCTTATGGAATAGCCAATAAGCAGCTCTTATGGATCAGCCAATAAGCAGCTCTTATGGAATAGCCAATAAGCAGCTCTTATGGAATAGCCAATAAGCAGCTCTTATGGAATAGCCAATAAGCAGCTCTTATGGAACAGCCAATAAGCAGCTCTTATGGAATAGCCAATAAGCAGCTCTTATGGAATAGCCAATAAGCAGCTCTTATGGAATAGCCAATAAGCAGCTCTTATGGAACAGCCAATAAGCAGCTCTTATGGAATAGCCAATAAGCAGCTCTTATGGAATAGCCAATAAGCAGCTTTTATGGAACAGCCAATAAGCAGCTCTTATGGAACAGCCAATAAGCAGCTCTTATGGAATAGCCAATAAGCAGCTCTTATGGAATAGCCAATAAGCAGCTCTTATGGAACAGCCAACAAGCAGCTCTTATTTGAGTATCTTATAATGTTGTATGAGAAGCTTGAAAAAAGAGGGCAAACTGAATAACAGTTACTCACCCAACTCACTAACTCAGAGGTAACTCACTCAATAAGGTTTTGGTTTGAATGCTCTGCAGGAGACAACACAAGGCATGCCAGAGTTGACCATGTAGCCTAAAAGTAAACAGCTGAAAAGAAATTCCTCAAATTCCTCACTCAATTGGATTTCATATCATGTGTTTCAGGGGGATGATACCTGAAGCAACTTACATGCAAATGTGGTACATGCTGGTAACATTGGTTGCTGAAAAGAAATCATAGGTTGTGAAAGGTTAGCACAGCTAGGTTTTGGTGGAATATTGTTTAGAGATTCCCAGACTGCATTTCTGTATTGCACTTTGTGACATCTGCTGATGTTAAAAAGGGCTTTATAAATTAATTTGATTGATTGATTGATCTGGAGGTTGTCCTGTTTTTGTTTTTTTGCCCCAAAGTATAGGCACCCTTACATGGAATGGTTCTGTTTATACTGTATCTGCGGGGAACACTATGCTAACTTCTGTGGAGCATTTTAATTGTACTGTAGGTAGTACTTCCTGTTTGTAGGCACAACATGGTTCCTGTAGGTACTTCCTGTTTGTAGGCACAACATGGTTCCTGTAGGTACTTCCTGTTTGTAGGCACAACATGGTTACTTACTGTAGGTACTTCCTGTTTGTAGGCACAACATGGTTACTCTTGGTGCTTCCTGGTTGTAGGCACAACATGGTTCCTGTAGGTACTTCCTGTTTGTAGGCACAACATGGTTACTTACTGTAGGTACTTCCTGTTTGTAGGCACAACATGGTTACTCTTGGTGCTTCCTGGTTGTAGACACAACATGGTTCCTGTAGGTACTTCCTGTTTGTAGGCACAACATGGTTCCTGTAGGTACTTCCTGTTTGTAGGCACAGCATGGTTGCTCTTGGTGCTTCCTGTTTGTAGGCACAACATGGTTACTGTAGGTACTTCCTGTTTGTAGGCACAACATGGTTACTTACTGTAGGTACTTCCTGTTTGTAGGCACAACATGGTTACTCTTGGTGCTTCCTGGTTGTAGGCACAACATGGTTCCTGTAGGTACTTCCTGTTTGTAGGCACAACATGGTTACTCTTAGTGCTTCCTGGTTGTAGGCACAACATGGTTCCTGTAGGTACTTCCTGTTTGTAGGCACAGCATGGTTGCTCTTGGTGCTTCCTGTTTGTAGGCACAACATGGTTACTGTAGGTACTTCCTGTTTGTAGGCACAACATGGTTACTTACTGTAGGTACTTCCTGTTTGTAGGCACAACATGGTTACTCTTGGTGCTTCCTGGTTGTAGGCACAACATGGTTCCTGTAGGTACTTCCTGTTTGTAGGCACAACATGGTTGCTCTTGGTGCTTCCTGTTTGTAGGCACAACATGGTTACTGTAGGTACTTCCTGTTTGTAGGCACAACATGGTTACTTACTGTAGGTACTTCCTGTTTGTAGGCACAACATGGTTACTCTTGGTGCTTCCTGGTTGTAGACACAACATGGTTCCTGTAGGTACTTCCTGTTTGTAGGCACAACATGGTTCCTGTAGGTACTTCCTGTTTGTAGGCACAGCATGGTTGCTCTTGGTGCTTCCTGTTTGTAGGCACAACATGGTTACTGTAGGTACTTCCTGTTTGTAGGCACAACATGGTTACTTACTGTAGGTACTTCCTGTTTGTAGGCACAACATGGTTACTCTTGGTGCTTCCTGGTTGTAGGCACAACATGGTTCCTGTAGGTACTTCCTGTTTGTAGGCACAACATGGTTACTCTTAGTGCTTCCTGGTTGTAGGCACAACATGGTTCCTGTAGGTACTTCCTGTTTGTAGGCACAGCATGGTTGCTCTTGGTGCTTCCTGTTTGTAGGCACAACATGGTTACTGTAGGTACTTCCTGTTTGTAGGCACAACATGGTTACTTACTGTAGGTACTTCCTGTTTGTAGGCACAACATGGTTACTCTTGGTGCTTCCTGGTTGTAGGCACAACATGGTTCCTGTAGGTACTTCCTGTTTGTAGGCACAACATGGTTGCTCTTGGTGCTTCCTGTTTGTAGGCACAACATGGTTACTGTAGGTACTTCCTGTTTGAAGGCACAACATGCTTACAGTATGCATTATTATTTGTGGTATGTCTTGCTATGGAACTTCCTGTCTGTATTGAAAATCTGCTTCGTGCCAAACTGCACACCATCCCTTGGTGTTTGTAGCCTGTGTTATGATTTCTGGTGCTTTGTGCACGTTGAAAGGCCAACTCGTTAAAGAACAGCTTCTTCTTGTCTTTGTCCGTAAAGGCACCCTATTCCCGATATAGTGCACTAATTTTGAAAAGGGCGCTTTGGTCTCTGGTCAACAGTAGTGCACCCTGTTGAGAATAGGGCGCCATTGGGGATGCAGATCCTTCTGTACCTCACGCTGAGTCTGTCACAGAGAGGGAGGTGAGTCACAGCCCCTCGCTCTCAGCTGTAGTCTGTAGTCAGATCCTTCTGTACAGAAGGATCTGACTACAGTCTACAGCTGAGAGCTAAGGGCTGTGACTCACCTCCCTCTCTGTGATAGACTCAAAGTCCTCATGTACAGAAGGATCTGACTACAGTCTACAGCTGAGAGCTAAGGGATGTGACTCACCTCCCTCTCTGTGATAGACTCAACGTGAGGTACAGAAGGATCTGACTACAGACTACAGCTGAGAGCTAGGGGCTGTGACTCACCTCCCTCTCTGTGATAGACTCAAAGTCCTCATGTACAGAAGGATCTGACTACAGACTACAGCTGAGAGCTAGGGGCTGTGACTCACCTCCCTCTCTGTGATAGACTCAAAGTCCTCATGTACAGAAGGATCTGACTACAGACTACAGCTGAGAGCGAGGGGCTGTGACCCACCTCCCTCTCTGTGATAGACTCAAAGTCCTCATGCACAGAAGGATCTGACTACAGACTACAGCTGAGAGCGAGGGGCTGTGACTCACCTCCCTCTCTGTGAAAGACTCAACCTGAGGTACAGAAGGATCTGACTACAAACTACAGCTGAGAGCGAGGGGCTGTGACTCACCTCCCTCTCTGTGAAAGACTCAAAGTCCTCATGTACAGAAGGATCTGACTACAGACTACAGCTGAGAGCGAGGGGCTGTGACTCACCTCCCTCTCTGTGACAGACTCAACGTGAGGTACAGAAGGATCTGACTACAGACTACAGCTGAGAGCGAGGGGCTGTGACTCACCTCCCTCTCTGTGATAGACTCAACGTGAGGTACAGAAGGATCTGACTACAGTCTACAGCTGAGAGCGAGGGGCTGTGACCCACCTCCCTCTCTGTGATAGACTCAATGTCCTCATGTACATGAGGACTTTGAGTCTATCACAGAGAGGGAGGTGAGTCACAGCCCTTAGCTCTCAGCTGTAGACTGTAGTCAGATCCTTCTGTACGTGAGGACGTTGAGTCTGTCACAGAGAGGGAGGTGAGTCACAGCTGTAGTCTGCAGAGCCTCTAGACATGAAATCAATACAAATCATTCTGCCACTGATGGACGGAGACTGGAAAAGACAAATTCCCTCACCAAAGACTGCACTTGATTGAACCCCACTTAGATGGTTAATTGTGACTGCCAGACTGATCTGCAGCACAGTGAGTTAGTGTCTCCTACTGTATTAAGATGATGTGTTATTGATGAGCACAGTGAGTTAGTGTCTCCTACTGTATTAAGATGATGTGTTATTGATGAGCACAGTGAGTTAGTGTCTCCTACTGTATTAAGATGATGTGTTATTGATGAGCACAGTGAGTTAGTGTCTCCTACTGTATTAAGATGATGTGTTATTGATGAGCACAGTGAGTTAGTGTCTCCTACTGTATTAAGATGATGTGTTATTGATGAGCACAGTGAGTTAGTGTCTCCCACTGTTTTAAGCCTTCTGCAGTGTTCCGGTTGAATTGGACCGATTTTTCAAGTTTTCTCACTGAAAAATTAAGTTCTGATTTAATCTGATTGGCATAAGCTTCCATGACTTTGCCCACACAGGACATCAACACACAACACACAACATGCACTTTGATGATTCTCATAACATTTCGGGTGTTTTATTTGACTCTTGTACAGCTGTGGTGTTCCTGGTCAAAAATGACCGGTCATTAGAGATGAATGAGTGAGACTGCAATTAGTGTTTAAAATTGAGTTCAGGTACATGGCCGTTCATCAGATGGACACGGTTCCTCTCCCAGATCCCCACATGCATGTGTGTTTGAGCACACACACACAGACCTCAATCTACTTCTTTGCTTCCATGGCAACCCCCACGGGAACCTTTCCCCAATAGAATATTTCCCCCACGGGAACCCCACAGCTGTTGGCATTCTCACAAACAATCGCAACATTGTTTCAATAATATATAGAACTTTTCTCACAGCTCTGGTATATAAAGCTTTTTTGAGGCCTTTGCTCACTATTCATTCTGTGGCAGCGATATACTGTATGTGATGCTCTTGATCCTATCTTTGATCATGACACTGGTGAGGAGGAGAGAGTCCTTGTTAAACTTTGACACAAAGTAGTCTGTGAGAAATAGCACAGTTTGTTTCATCTGACTATTTGTTATAGTCTAAATAATTCATACAGATTTTTTAAAACTCAAAAACGAGTTGTATGAGCTCAGGTCAATGAGGTCTACAGGCCATAAATAGCAAATAGAAGTTCAAAACTTGTAATGTTCACAAGAACTTAAGTTGATAAAAAGATCGAACAAAACAGTAGGTGATAACATATGTATTATTATGGATTTATAATCAGCTATAATGGGGGCGGTCATTTTGGACCGGGAACACATAATGAATTAACATGAAACAAACATAACAGGAGTGTTAAAGATGATGTGTTATTGACGATGGCATATACACTACATTTTGAGGAATCTCAAATTCTCAAGTTCTGCTTTTGACTCATCTGTCCGTTAAACAATCTTCCAAGAGTCTTGATGATCATCAAGATGCTTCCAGATGCCTATTGGACGACATGGGTTCCATTATGCCTGGTGAAAACCAATCACTGCATTCCACAGTATGAACCTCATACCAAGCATGGTGGTGGTACTGTGATGGTATGGGGATGCTTTGCCGCCTCATGACTTGGACGACTTGCCTTAATAGGAGAAACCATGAATTCTACTCTGTATCAGATAATTTCTACAGGAGAATGTCAGGCCATCTGTCTGTGAGCTGGAACTGCCATGCAGCAAGGCAATGATCCAAAACACACAATCAAGTCCACATGAAAATGGCTAAAAAGGAATACGTTTTTAGTTTTGGAATGGCCTAGTCAAAGTCCAGACCTAATCCCAAATGAGATGTTATGGTAGGACTTGAAACGAGCAGTTGAAAACCCACAAATGTTACTGAGTTTTAAACTTGTTTAGCATACAGGAGTGGGCCAAAATTCCTCCACAGTGATGTGAGAGACTGATCAACAACTACAAGAAGAATTTGGTTGCAGTCATTTGTAGTTAAAGGTGGCACAACCAGTTATTGAGTGTGAGGGGCACAGGGGAATTGGTTGATTAATAAATTTGTTAAATCGTTTAAATAAATGAAATAAGTATCAATTTTTTAAAATTATTTGTAAACTCAGGTTATCTAATATTAGGTTTTGGTTAAAGATCTAAATTAGTTCAATCATAGTTAAATCATTTAAATAAATAAAATAAGTATACATTTTTTTTCTTATTTATAAACTCAGGTTATCTAATATTAGGTTTTGGTTAAAGATCTGATAACATTCAGTATCAAAAATATGCAAAAATGAATACATCAGAAAAGAGGGAAATTATTTTTCATAGCACTGTAGATTTTCCCTTTAGTGAGGATAATATAGCCTCGAAAATGGATTTATTTACATGAAATAGAATTTATTAGGGTGTTGTTTAAACTCTTACAAAATAACTGTTCAAATCAGTATTGGAACACACATTATTGTGACATGATGTAGCCATACATAGTTTCATCTGATGTGGTTTATTGTTACAAACATAGTCATTATTGGAAGGCCTCTCGCCTGCAGCATTGGACGAACAAGTGAGCCACATTCCCTTCTTGCGTTGCCTTAAACAGTTGGTCCTCTTGATCATCAAGATGCCCAGTTCTGAGAAAGATAGCAATTTATTTCACAGACACCCGCTGAGATAGATTTTGTTTTGGATATCAAAGTGCAAAACAAAAAAAAACTATGATGAAAAAAAAAATATATAATGACACAAGAGACTCTGTGTCTGATTGTCTAACTCTTCAAACATTTAATAAAAAATAAAAATAAAAGTTTAAATGCGCATTGGCTCCACTTTCTCACAGTCTGGTGAAACTCAAAGAGAACAAAGGAAATATCCTCCATTCTCCCGTTTATTAACATCCTTAAATAACACCCTCTAGCTGTAAAGAAAATAATGGAGACATTTTTTTTAACTGCGTCCCCATTTTGTTGTTTGACATTTAAATATTAACTGTTTAAAGTGTTTTTCAGAACGGAGGATTGCGCTTGTAACCATGGTTGCTGTTTTTCCTTTCTAAAGAGATTTACATCCTCAGTTTGGCAACTTTTATCAGATTCTGGCTGAAATAGACTCAGGATGTCTGTCTGTCTGTCTGTCTGTCTGTCTGTCTGTCTGTCTGTCTGTCTGTCTGTCTGTCTGTCTGTCTGTCTGTCTGTCTGTCTGTCTGTCTGTCTGTCTCTGTCTGTCTGTCTGTCTGTCTGTCTGTCTGTCTGTCTGTCTGTCTGTCTGTCTGTCTGCCTGCCTGCCTGCCAGCCTGCCAGCCTGCCTGCCAGCCTGCCTGCCTGCCTGCCTGCCTATGAGAGCAGCAAATCAGACGTGGTTTGGTAAACAGAGACTCCAGGGAGTGCTCTCCATTTGCGTCCCAAATGATACCCTATTCCCTATTTGAGCCCTATAAGGCCTGGTCAAAAATACTGCTCTATATTGGGAATAGGGTACCATTTAAGATACATCATCCGTTAGCATGCAGGCTGCCGGGTACTAGACAGAGCCCTCTGTGATTCTAAATAGTTTAAGCTCATTGAAATCTGCGTAGAAAATGCCACTAAGGCTACATGCCACCAAAAACACTCCAAACACTCTTCAGATGGCTGGACTGGAGCAGAGTAGAGCCTGTGGTACACTCACAGTGACATTCTATATTCTAATGCCACATCCTTGTGCTGCTGGTGATGCTGTTGGCCACAAGTAGGCTTTCACTGGTGCTGCTGCTGGTCACAAGTAGGCTATCACTGGTGCTGCTTCTGGCCACAAGTAGGCTATCACTGCTGCTGCTGCTGGCCACAAGTAGGCTATCACTGCTGCTGCTGGTCACAAGTAGGCTGTCACTGCTGCTGCTGGTCACAAGTAGGCTATCACTGCTGCTGCTGCTGATCACAAGTAGGCTGTCACTGGTGCTGCTGGTCACAAGTAGGCTATCACTGCTGCTGCTGCTGGTCACAAGTAGGCTGTCACTGGTGCTGCTGCTGGTCACAAGTAGGCTTTCACTGCTGCTGCTGCTGATCACAAGTAGGCTGTCACTGGTGCTGCTGCTGGTCACAAGTAGGCTATCACTGCTGCTGCTGCTGGCCACAAGTAGGCTGTCACTGCTGCTGCTGCTGGCCACAAGTAGGCTATCACTGCTGCTGGCCACAAGTAGGCTATCACTGCTGCTGGCCACAAGTAGGCTATCACTGCTGCTGGCCACAAGTAGGCTATCACTGCTTCTGGCCACAAGTAGGCTATCACTGCTTCTAGCCACAAGTAGCCTATCACTGCTGCTGCTGCTGGCCACAAGTATGCTATCACTGGTGCTGCTGCTGGTCACAAGTAGGCTATCACTGCTGCTGGCCACAAGTAGGCTATCACTGGTGCTGCTGCTGGCCACAAGTAGGCTATCACTGGTGCTGCTGCTGGTCACAAGTAGGCTATCGCTTCTGCATATGCTGGTCACAAGTAGGCTATCACTGGTGCTGCTTCTGGCCACAAGTAGGCTATCACTGGTGCTTCTGCTGGTCACTGGTGCTGCTGCTGGTCACAAGTAGGCTATCACTGGTGCTGCTGCTGGTCACAAGTAGGCTATCACTGGTGCTGCTTCTGGCCACAAGTAGGCTATCACTGGTGCTGATGCTGGTCACAAGTAGGCTGTCACTGGTGCTGATGCTGGTCACAAGTAGGCTGTCACTGCCTATGCTGGTCACAAGTAGGCTATCACTGCTGCTGCAGGCCCCTCGTGATCTGCTTGTTTCTGTTCTTCTAAAGGAAACACCTGGCATTTATCTTCATCAGTTGTCCGGACATCCCTCCCTACAAAAGCCAGACTGAATAGTATCAAATCAACAGCACATTTTTCAGAAATGGCAGATCCAATTTAATACAGGTCCACGCGGCCCCTCCTAACTGTTGCTGTGCTGACCCTTCGCTCATTCCGCAGCTATTCACGGCCCGCTGAAGCTTCTGAAGATTGTCCTGTCTCTTTTGCAGTGCTGGGTGATGTGCTTCTCTTTTGCAGTGCTGGGTAATGTGCTTCTCTTTTGCAACCCAGGGTGATGTGCTTCTCTTTTGCAGTGCTGGGTAATGTGCTTCTCTTTTGCAACCCAGGGTGATGTGCTTCTCTTTTGCAACGCTGGGTAATGTGCTTCTCTTTTGCAGTGCTGGGTAATGTGCTTCTCTTTTGCATTGCTGGGTAATGTGCTTCTCTTTTGCGACGCTGGGTAATGTGCTTCTCTTTTGCATTGCTGGGTAATGTGCTTCTCTTTTGCATTGCTGGGTAATGTGCTTCTCTTTTGCATTGCTGGGTAATGTGCTTCTCTTTTGCAACGCTGGGTAATGTGCTTCTCTTTTGCATTGCTGGGTAATGTGCTTCTCTTTTGCATTGCTGGGTAATGTGCTTCTCTTTTGCATTGCTGGGTAATGTGTTCCATTGAGAGAGATCCTAAAGAGACAGAGATCCCTCTGACATGTATAAACGGGTAATGTGCTTCTCTTTTGCATTGCTGGGTAATGTGTTCCATTGAGAGAGATCCTAAAGAGACAGAGATTCCTCTGACATGTATAGACGGGGAAACTTTAAGACATGGAAAAACTTGCTTCACAAATTCCCAATAATGAACTTGAGACAATAATATTGAGTTTTGATATTTTGCTAGATAGCACTGTCTCTCTCTTTTGTCAGAGTCAGGGTGATGTGCTTAACAGAAGCCCCATTTTTACCATCGCTTTGCATTTTAAAACATGTAAACATCATGCTCATACAACATGTATTTGAATACCAATAATATTCACATTATTTAGACATTAATTTACTTGATATTTCCTCACCTTATACTGTCATTCTGATCATATATACATTTTGTACTTATTTTTTCTTAAAACTGCAATGTTGGTTAAGGGCATGTAAAGTAATAATTTCACTGCAAGGTCTGTACCTGTTGTATACAGCGCATTTGACAAATACAATTTCAAAAATAAATAATACATTCCATGATGTTAATACACAAAATACAATTGTATAAAATTGTATTAACTTCACAGAATGTATTAACATCATCACAGAATGTATTAACATCACAGAATGTATTAACATCACAGAATGTATTAACATCACAGAATGTATTAACATCATAGAATGTATTAACATCATCACAGACTGTATTAACATCACAGAATGTATTAACATCACAGAATGTATTAACATCATCACAGAATATATTAACATCACAGAATGTATTAACATCATAGAATGTATTAACATCACAGAATGTATTAACATCATCACAGAATGTATTAATATCACAGAATGTATTAACATCACAGAATGTATTAACATCATCACATAATGTATTAACATCACAGAATGTATTAACATCATCACAGAATGTATTAACATCATCACAGAATGTATTAACATCACAGAATATATTAACATCACAGAATGTATTAACATCACAGAATTTATTAACATCATAGAATTTATTAACATCATCACAGAATGTATTAACATCACAGAATGTATTAACATCACAGAATGTATTAACATCACAGCATGTATTAACATCACAGAATGTATTATCACAGAATGTATTAACATCACAGAATATATTAACATCACAGAATGTATTAACATCATCACAGAATGTATTAACATCACAGAATGTATTAACATCACAGAATGTATTAACATCACAGAATGTATTAACATCACAGAATGTATTAACATCATCACAGAATATATTAACATCACAGAATGTATTAACATCATAGAATCTATTAACATCACAGAATGTATTAACATCATCACAGAATGTATTAACATCACAGAATGTATTAACATCATAGAATGTATTAACATCACAGAATGTATTAACATCATAGAATGTATTAACATCACAGAATGTATTAACATCATCACAGATTGTATTAACATCAAAGACTGTATTAACATCACAGAATGTATTAACATCACAGATAGTATTAACATCACATAATGTATTAACATCACAGAATATATTAACATCACAGCATGTATTAACATCACATAATGTATTAACATCACAGAATATATTAACAGCACAGATTGTATTAAAATCACAGAATGTATTAACATCACAGAATGTATTAACATCACATAATGTATTAACATCACATAATGTATTAACATCACAGAATATATTTACATCACAAAATGTATTAACATCATCACATAATGTATTAACATCACATAATGTATTATCATCACAAAATGTATTAACATCAGAGAATGTATTAACATCACAGAATGTATTAACATCACAGAATATATTAACATCACAGAATGTATTAACATCATCACAAAATGTATTAACATCATAGAATGTATTAACATCACAGAATGTATTAACATCTCAGAATATATTAACAATACAGAATGTATTAACATCACATAATGTATTAACATCACAGAATATATTTACATCACAAAATGTATTAACATCATCACATAATGTATTAACATCACAGAATCTATTAACATCACAGAATATATTAACATCACAGAATGTATTAACATCATCACAGAATATATTATAATCACAGAATGTATTAACATCACAGAATGTATTAACATGACAAAATGTATTAACATCACAAAATGTATTAACATCATCACAGAATGTTTTAACATCACATAATGTATTAACATCACATAATGTATTAACATCACAAAATGTATTAACATCACAAAATGTATTAACATAATCACAGAATGTATTAACATCATCACAGAATGTATTAACATCACAGAATGTATTAACATCACTGAATGTATTAACATCACAACATGTATTAACATCACAGCATGTATTAACATCACATCATGTATTAACATCACAAAATGTATTAACATCAGAGAATGTATTAACATCACAGAATGTATTAACATCATCACAGAATTTATTAACATCACAGAATTTATTAACATCACAGAATGTATTAACATCATCACAGAATATATTAACATCACAGAATGTATTAACATCATAGAATCTATTAACATCACAGAATGTATTAACATCATCACAGAATGTATTAACATCACAGAATGTATTAACATCATAGAATGTATTAACATCACAGAATGTATTAACATCATAGAATGTATTAACATCACAGAATGTATTAACATCATCACAGATTGTATTAACATCAAAGACTGTATTAACATCACAGAATGTATTAACATCACAGATAGTATTAACATCACATAATGTATTAACATCACAGAATATATTAACATCACAGCATGTATTAACATCACATAATGTATTAACATCACAGAATATATTAACAGCACAGATTGTATTAAAATCACAGAATGTATTAACATCACAGAATGTATTAACATCACATAATGTATTAACATCACATAATGTATTAACATCACAGAATATATTTACATCACAAAATGTATTAACATCATCACATAATGTATTAACATCACATAATGTATTATCATCACAAAATGTATTAACATCAGAGAATGTATTAACATCACAGAATGTATTAACATCACAGAATATATTAACATCACAGAATGTATTAACATCATCACAAAATGTATTAACATCATAGAATGTATTAACATCACAGAATGTATTAACATCTCAGAATATATTAACAATACAGAATGTATTAACATCACATAATGTATTAACATCACAGAATATATTTACATCACAAAATGTATTAACATCATCACATAATGTATTAACATCACAGAATCTATTAACATCACAGAATATATTAACATCACAGAATGTATTAACATCATCACAGAATATATTATAATCACAGAATGTATTAACATCACAGAATGTATTAACATGACAAAATGTATTAACATCACAAAATGTATTAACATCATCACAGAATGTTTTAACATCACATAATGTATTAACATCACATAATGTATTAACATCACAAAATGTATTAACATCACAAAATGTATTAACATAATCACAGAATGTATTAACATCATCACAGAATGTATTAACATCACAGAATGTATTAACATCACTGAATGTATTAACATCACAACATGTATTAACATCACAGCATGTATTAACATCACATCATGTATTAACATCACAAAATGTATTAACATCAGAGAATGTATTAACATCACAGAATGTATTAACATCATCACAGAATTTATTAACATCACAGAATTTATTAACATCACAGAATGTATTAACATCACAGAATGTATTAACATCACAGCATGTATTAACATCACAGAATGTATTATCACAGAATGTATTAACATCATAGAATGTATTAACATCATCACAGAATGTATTAACATCACAGAATGTATTAACATCACAGCATGTATTAACATCACAGAATGTATTAACATCACAGAATGTATTAACATCACAGAATGTATGAACATCATCACAGAATGTATTAACATCACATAATGTATTAACATCACATAATGTATTAACATCACAGAATATATTTACATCACAAAATGTATTAACATCATCACATAATGTATTAACATCACATAATGTATTATCATCACAAAATGTATTAACATCAGAGAATGTATTAACATCACAGAATGTATTAACATCACAGAATATATTAACATCACAGAATGTATTAACATCATCACAAAATGTATTAACATCATAGAATGTATTAACATCACAGAATGTATTAACATCTCAGAATATATTAACAATACAGAATGTATTAACATCACAGGATGTATTAACATCACAGAATGTATTAACATCATCACAGAATGTATTAACATCACAAAATGTATTAACATCACAGAATGTATTAACATCACATAATGTATTAACATCACATAATGTATTAACATCACAGAATATATTTACATCACAAAATGTATTAACATCATCACATAATGTATTAACATCACAGAATCTATTAACATCACAGAATATATTAACATCACAGAATGTATTAACATCATCACAGAATATATTATAATCACAGAATGTATTAACATCACAGAATGTATTAACATGACAAAATGTATTAACATCACAAAATGTATTAACATCATCACAGAATGTTTTAACATCACATAATGTATTAAAATCACATAATGTATTAACATCACAAAATGTATTAACATAATCACAGAATGTATTAACATCATCACAGAATGTATTAACATCACAGAATGTATTAACATCACTGAATGTATTAACATCACAGAATGTATTAACATCACAGCATGTATTAACATCACAACATGTATTAACATCACAGCATGTATTAACATCACATCATGTATTAACATCACAAAATGTATTAACATCAGAGAATGTATTAACATCACAGAATGTATTAACATCATCACAGCATGTATTAACATCACAGCATGTATTAACATCACATCATGTATTAACATCACAAAATGTATTAACATCAGAGAATGTATTAACATCACAGAATGTATTAACATCATCACAGAATGTATTAACATCACAGAATTTATTAACATCACAGAATTTATTAACATCACAAAATGTATTAACATCACAGAATGTATTAACATCACAGCATGTATTAACATCACAGAATGTATTATCACAGAATGTATTAACATCATAGAATGTATTAACATCACAGATAGTATTAACATCACAGAATGTATTAACATCATCACAGAATATATTAACATCACAGAATGTATTAACATCATATAATCTATTAACATCACAGAATGTATTAACATCATCACAGAATGTATTAACATCACAGAATGTATTAACATCGCAGAATGTATTAACATCACAGAATATATTAAAATCACAGAATGTATTAACATCACAGCATGTATTAACATCACAACATGTATTAACATCACAGCATGTATTAACATCACATCATGTATTAACATCACAAAATGTATTAACATCAGAGAATGTATTAACATCACAGAATGTATTAACATCAGAGAATGTATTAACATCACAGAATGTATTAACATCATCACAGAATGTATTAACATCACTGAATGTATTAACATCACAGAATTTATTAACATCACAGAATGTATTAACATCACAGCATGTATTAACATCACATCATGTATTAACATCACAAAATGTATTAACATCAGAGAATGTATTAACATCACAGAATGTATTAACATCATCACAGAATGTATTAACATCACAGAATTTATTAACATCGCAGAATGTATTAACATCATCACAGAATGTATTAACATCATCACATAATGTATTAACATCACAGAATGTACTAACATCATCACAGAATGTATTAACATCATCACAGAATGTATTAACATCACAGAATGTACTAACATCACAGAATGTATTAACATCATCACAGAATGTATTAACATCATCACAGAATGTATTAACATCACAGAATGTACTAACATCACAGAATGTATTAACATCACAGCATGTATTAACATCACAGCATGTATTAACATCACAGCATGTATTAACATCACAGAATGTATTAACATCACAGATAGTATTAACATCACAGAATGTATTAACATCATCACAGAATATATTAACATCACAGAATGTATTAACATCATAGAATCTATTAACATCACAGAATGTATTAACATCATCACAGAATGTATTAACATCATAGAATGTATTAACATCACAGAATGTATTAACATCATCACAGATTGTATTAACATCAAAGACTGTATTAACATCACAGAATGTATTAACATCACAGATAGTATTAACATCACATAATGTATTAACATCACAGAATATATTAACATCACAGATTGTATTAAAATCACAGAATGTATTAACATCACAGAATGTATTAACATCACAAAATGTATGAACATCATCACAGAATGTATTAACATCACAGCATGTATTAACATCACAGCATGTATTAACATCACATAATGTATTAACATCACAGATAGTATTAACATCACAGAATGTATTAACATCATCACAGAATATATTAACATCACAGAATGTATTAACATCATATAATCTATTAACATCACAGAATGTATTAACATCACATAATGTATTAACATCACAGAATGTATTAACATCACAGAATGTATTAACATCACAGAATATATTAACAATACAGAATGTATTAACATCACAGGATGTATTAACATCACAGAATGTATTAACATCATCACAGAATGTATTAACATCACAGAATGTATTAACATCACATAATGTATTAACATCACATAATGTATTAACATCACAGAATATATTTACATCACAAAATGTATTAACATCATCACATAATGTATTAACATCACATAATGTATTAACATCACAGAATATATTAACATCACAGAATGTATTAACATCATCACAGAATATATTATAATCACAGAATGTATTAACATCACAGAATGTATTAACATGACAAAATGTATTAACATCACAAAATGTATTAACATCATCACAGAATGTTTTAACATCACATAATGTATTAACATCACATAATGTATTAACATCACAAAATGTATTAACATAATCACAGAATGTATTAACATCATCACAGAATGTATTAACATCACAGAATGTATTAACATCACTGAATGTATTAACATCACAGAATGTATTAACATCACAGCATGTATTAACATCACAACATGTATTAACATCACAACATGTATTAACATCACATCATGTATTAACATCACAAAATGTATTAACATCAGAGAATGTATTAACATCACAGAATGTATTAACATCATCACAGAATGTATTAACATCACAGAATTTATTAACATCACAGAATTTATTAACATCACAGAATGTATTAACATCATCACAGAATGTATTAACATCACAGAATGTATTAACATCACATAATGTATTAACATCACATAATGTATTAACATCACAGAATATATTTACATCACAAAATGTATTAACATCATCACATAATGTATTAACATCACATAATGTATTAACATCACAGAATATATTAACATCACAGAATGTATTAACATCATCACAGAATGTATTAACATCACAAAATGTATTAACATCACAGAATGTATTAACAACACATAATGTATTAACATCACATAATGTATTAACATCACAGAATATATTTACATCACAAAATGTATTAACATCATCACATAATGTATTAACATCACATAATGTATTAACATCACAGAATATATTAACATCACAGAATGTATTAACATCATCACAGAATATATTATAATCACAGAATGTATTAACATCACAGAATGTATTAACATGACAAAATGTATTAACATCACAAAATGTATTAACATCATCACAGAATGTTTTAACATCACATAATGTATTAACATCACATAATGTATTAACATCACAAAATGTATTAACATAATCACAGAATGTATTAACATCATCACAGAATGTATTAACATCACAGAATGTATTAACATCACTGAATGTATTAACATCACAGAATGTATTAACATCACAGCATGTATTAACATCACAACATGTATTAACATCACAGCATGTATTAACATCACATCATGTATTAACATCACAAAATGTATTAACATCAGAGAATGTATTAACATCACAGAATGTATTAACATCATCACAGAATGTATTAACATCACAGAATTTATTAACATCACAGAATTTATTAACATCACAGAATGTATTAACATCACAGAATGTATTAACATCACAGCATGTATTAACATCACAGAATGTATTATCACAGAATGTATTAACATCATAGAATGTATTAACATCATAGAATGTATTAACATCACAGAATGTATTAACATCATCACAGAATATATTAACATCACAGAATGTATTAACATCATAGAATCTATTAACATCACAGAATATATTAACATCACAGAATGTATTAACATCATCACAGAATGTATTAACATCACAGAATGTATTAACATCATCACATAATGTATTAACATCACAGAATATATTAACATCACAGAATGTATTAACATCATAGAATGTATTAACATCACATAATGTATTAACATCATCACAGAATGTATTAACATCACAGAATGTATTAACATCACAGAATGTATTAACATCACAGAATGTATTAACATCATAGAATGTATTAACATCACAGAATGTATTAACATCATCACAGAATGTATTAACATCACAGAATGTATTAACATCATCACATAATGTATTAACATCACAGAATGTTTTTTTTATTTTTTTTTTATTTTTTATTTCACCTTTATTTAACCAGGTAGGCTAGTTGAGAACAAGTTCTCATTTGCAACTGCGACCTGGCCAAGATAAAGCATAGCAGTGTGAACAGACAACACAGAGTTACACATGGAGTAAGCAATTAACAAGTCAATAACACAGTAAAAAAAAAAATGTATTAACATCACATAATGTATTAACATCACAGAATATATTTACATCACAAAATGTATTAACATCATCACATAATGTATTAACATCACAGAATCTATTAACATCACAGAATATATTAACAACACAGAATGTATTAACATCATCACAGAATATATTATAATCACAGAATGTATTAACATCACAGAATGTATTAACATGACAAAATGTATTAACATCACAAAATGTATTAACATCATCACAGAATGTTTTAACATCACATAATGTATTAACATCACATAATGTATTAACATCACAAAATGTATTAACATAATCACAGAATGTATTAACATCATCACAGAATGTATTAACATCACAGAATGTATTAACATCACTGAATGTATTAACATCACAGAATGTATTAACATCACAGCATGTATTAACATCACAACATGTATTAACATCACAGCATGTATTAACATCACATCATGTATTAACATCACAAAATGTATTAACATCAGAGAATGTATTAACATCACAGAATGTATTAACATCATCACAGAATGTATTAACATCACAGAATTTATTAACATCACAGAATTTATTAACATCACAAAATGTATTAACATCACAGAATGTATTAACATCACAGCATGTATTAACATCACAGAATGTATTATCACAGAATGTATTAACATCATAGAATGTATTAACATCATCACAGAATGTATTAACATCACAGAATGTATTAACATCACAGCATGTATTAACATCACAGCATGTATTAACATCACAGCATGTATTAACATCACAGAATGTATTAACATCACAGATAGTATTAACATCACAGAATGTATTAACATCACAGAATGTATTAACATCACAGAATGTATTAACATCATAGAATGTATTAACATCACATAATGTATTAACATCATCACAGAATATATTAGCATCACAGAATGTATTAACATCATAGAATCTATTAACATCACAGAATGTATTAACATCATCACAGAATGTATTAACATCACAGAATGTATTAACATCATAGAATGTATTAACATCACAGAATGTATTAACATCATCACAGATTGTATTAAAATCACAGAATGTATTAACATCACAGAATGTATTAACATCACAGAATGTATTAACATCATCACAGAATGTATTAACATCACATAATGTATTAACATCACATAATGTATTAACATCACAGAATATATTTACATCACAGAATGTATTAACATCATCACATAATGTATTAACATCACAGAATATATTAACATCACAGAATGTATTAACATCATAGAATGTATTAACATCACATAATGTATTAACATCATCACATAATGTATTAACATCATCACATAATGTATTAACATCACAGAATGTATTAACATCACAGAATGTATTAACATCACAGAATGTATTAACATCACAGAATGTATTAACATCATCACAGATTGTATTAACATCAAAGACTGTATTAACATCACAGAATGTATTAACATCACAGATAGTATTAACATCACATAATGTATTAACATCACAGAATATATTAACATCACAGATTGTATTAAAATCACAGAATGTATTAACATCACAGAATGTATTAACATCACAAAATGTATGAACATCATCACCGAATGTATTAACATCACATAATGTATTAACATCACAGAATATATTTACATCACAAAATGTATTAACATCATCACATAATGTATTAACATCACATAATGTATTATCATCACAAAATGTATTAACATCAGAGAATGTATTAACATCATCACAGAATGTATTAACATCACATAATGTATTATCATCACATAATGTATTATCATCACAAAATGTATTAACATCAGAGAATGTATTAACATCACAGAATGTATTAACATCACAGAATGTATTAACATCATCACAAAATGTATTAACATCATAGAATGTATTAACATCATAGAATGTATTAACATCATAGAATGTATTAACAATACAGAATGTATTAACATCACAGAATGTATTAACATCATAGAATGTATTAACATCATAGAATGTATTAACATCATAGAATGTATTAACAATACAGAATATATTAACATCACAGAATGTATTAACAACATCACAAAATGTATTCACATCATAGAATGTATTAACATCATAGAATGTATTAACATCATAGAATATATTAACGTCACAGAATGTATTAACATCATCACAAAATGTATTAACATCAGAGAATGTATTAACGTCACAGAATGTATTAACATCATCACAAAATGTATTAAGATCAGAGAATGTATTAACATCACAAAATGTATTAACATCATCACAGAATGTATTAACATCATCACAGAATGTATTAACATCACAGAATGTATTAACATCACTGAATGTATTAACATCACAGAATGTATTAACATCACAGCATGTATTAACATCACAACATGTATTAACATCACAGCATGTATTAACATCACATCATGTATTAACATCACAAAATGTATTAACATCAGAGAATGTATTAACATCACAGAATGTATTAACATCATCACAGAATGTATTAACATCACAGAATTTATTAACATCACAGAATTTATTAACATCACAGAATGTATTAACATCACAGCATGTATTAACATCACAGAATGTATTATCACAGAATGTATTAACATCATAGAATGTATTAACATCATCACAGAATGTATTAACATCACAGAATGTATTAACATCACAGCATGTATTAACATCACAGAATGTATTAACATCACAGAATGTATTAACATCACAGAATGTATTAACATCAAAGAATGGATTAACATCATCACAGAATGTATTAACATCACAGAATGTATTAACATCACAGCATGTATTAACATCACAGCATGTATTAACATCACAGAATGTATTAACATCACAGATAGTATTAACATCACAGAATGTATTAACATCACAGAATGTATTAACATCACAGAATGTATTAACATCATAGAATGTATTAACATCACATAATGTATTAACATCATCACAGAATATATTAACATCACAGAATGTATTAACATCATAGAATGTATTAACATCACAGAATGTATTAACATCATAGAATGTATTAACATCACAGAATGTATTAACATCATCACAGATTGTATTAACATCAAAGACTGTATTAACATCACAGAATGTATTAACATCACAGATAGTATTAACATCACATAATGTATTAACATCACAGAATATATTAACATCACAGATTGTATTAAAATCACAGAATGTATTAACATCACAGAATGTATTAACATCACAAAATGTATGAACATCATCACCGAATGTATTAACATCACATAATGTATTAACATCACATAATGTATTAACATCACAGAATATATTTACATCACAAAATGTATTAACATCATCACATAATGTATTAACATCACAGAATCTATTAACATCACAGAATATATTAACATCATCACAAAATGTATTAACATCATAGAATGTATTAACATCATAGAATGTATTAACGTCACAGAATGTATTAACATCGTCACAAAATGTATTAACATCATAGAATGTATTAACATCAGAGAATGTATTAACATCACAGAATGTATTAACATCACAGAATATATTAACAATACAGAATGTATTAACATCACAGGATGTATTAACATCACAGAATGTATTAACATCATCACAGAATGTATTAACATCAGAGAATGTATTAACATCACAGAATGTATTAACATCACAGAATATATTAACATCACAGAATGTATTAACATCATCACAGAATATATTATAATCACAGAATGTATTAACATCACAGAATGTATTAACATCACAAAATGTATTAACATCACAGAATGTATTAACATCACAAAATGTATTAACATCATCACAGAATGTTTTAACATCACATAATGTATTAACATCACATAATGTATTAACATCACAAAATGTATTAACATAATCACAGAATGTATTAACATCATCACAGAATGTATTAACATCACAGAATGTATTAACATCACTGAATGTATTAACATCACAGAATGTATTAACATCACGGCATGTATTAACATCACATCATGTATTAACATCACAAAATGTATTAACATCAGAGAATGTATTAACATCACAGAATGTATTAACATCATCACAGAATGTATTAACATCACAGAATTTATTAACATCACAGAATGTATTAACATCACAGAATGTATTAACATCACAGCATGTATTAACATCACAGAATGTATTATCACAGAATGTATTAACATCATAGAATGTATTAACATCATCACAGAATGTATTAACATCACAGAATGTATTAACATCACAGCATGTATTAACATCACAGAATGTATTAACATCACAGAATGTATTAACATCAAAGAATGTATTAACATCATCACAGAATGTATTAACATCACAGAATGTATTAACATCACAGCATGTATTAACATCACAGCATGTATTAACATCACAGCATGTATTAACATCACAGAATGTATTAACATCACAGATAGTATTAACATCACAGAATGTATTAACATCACAGAATGTATTAACATCACAGAATGTATTAACATCATAGAATGTATTAACATCACAGAATGTATTAACATCATCACAGAATATATTAACATCACAGAATGTATTAACATCATAGAATCTATTAACATCACAGAATGTATTAACATCATCACAGAATGTATTAACATCATCACATAATGTATTAACATCACAGAATGTATTAAGAATGTATTAACATCACAGCATGTATTAACATCACAGAATGTATTAACATCACAGAATGTATTAACATCACAGCATGTATTAACATCACAGAATGTATTAACATCACAGAATGTATTAACATCACAGCATGTATTAACATCACAGCATGTATTAACATCACAGAATGTATTAACATCACAGATAGTATTAACATCACAGAATGTATTAACATCACAGAATGTATTAACATCACAGAATGTATTAACATCATAGAATGTATTAACATCACAGAATGTATTAACATCATCACAGAATATATTAACATCACAGAATGTATTAAACATCATAGAATCTATTAACATCACAGAATGTATTAACATCATCACATAATGTATTAACATCACAGAATGTATTAACATCACAGAATGTATTAACATCACAGAATGTATTAACATCACAGAATGTATTAACATCATCACAGATTGTATTAACATCACAGAATGTATTAACGTCACAGAATGTATTAACATCATCACAAAATGTATTAACATCAGAGAATGTATTAACATCACAGAATGTATTAACATCACAGAATATATTAACAATACAGAATGTATTAACATCACAGAATGTATTAACATCATCACAGAATGTATTAACATCACAAAATGTATTAACATCACAGAATGTATTAACATCACATAATGTATTAACATCACATAATGTTTTAACATCACAGAATATATTTACATCACAAAATGTATTAACATCATCACATAATGTATTAACATCACAGAATCTATTAACATCACAGAATATATTAACATCACATAATGTATTAACATCACAGAATCTATTAACATCACAGAATATATTAACATCACAGAATGTATTAACATCATCACAGAATATATTAACATCACAGAATGTATTAACATCACAGAATGTATTAACATCACAAAATGTATTAACATCACAAAATGTATTAACATCATCACAGAATGTTTTAACATCACATAATGTATTAACATCACATAATGTATTAACATCACAAAATGTATTAACATAATCACAGAATGTATTAACATCATCACAGAATGTATTAACATCACAGAATTTATTAACATCACAGAATGTATTAACATCACAGAATGTATTAACATCACAGCATGTATTAACATCACATAATGTATTATCACAGAATGTATTAACATCATAGAATGTATTAACATCATCACAGAATGTATTAACATCACAGAATGTATTAACATCACAGCATGTATTAACATCACAGCATGTATTAACATCACAGAATGTATTAACATCACAGACTGTATTAACATCACAGAATGTATTAACATCACAGAATGTATTAACATCACAGACTGTATTAACATCACAGAATGTATTAACATCACAGAATGTATTAACATCACATAATGTATTAACATCACAGAATGTATTAAGAATGTATTAACATCACAGCATGTATTAACATCACAGAATGTATTAACATCACAGAATGTATTAAGAATGTATTAACATAACAGCATGTATTAACATCACAGAATGTATTAACATCACAGAATGTATTAACATCACAGACTGTATTAACATCACAGATAGTATTAACATCATAGAATGTATTAACATCACAGAATGTATTAACATCACAGCATGTATTAACATCACAGCATGTATTAACATCACAGAATGTATTAACATCACAGATAGTATTAACATCACAGAATGTATTAACATCACAGAATGTATTAACATCACAGAATGTATTAACATCATAGAATGTATTAACATCACAGAATGTATTAACATCATCACAGAATATATTAACATCACAGAATGTATTAAACATCATAGAATCTATTAACATCACAGAATGTATTAACATCATCACATAATGTATTAACATCACAGAATGTATTAACATCACAGAATGTATTAACATCACAGAATGTATTAACATCATCACAGATTGTATTAACATCACAGAATGTATTAACGTCACAGAATGTATTAACATCACAGAATGTATTAACGTCACAGAATGTATTAACATCATCACAAAATGTATTAACATCAGAGAATGTATTAACATCACAGAATGTATTAACATCACAGAATATATTAACAATACAGAATGTATTAACATCACAGAATGTATTAACATCATCACAGAATGTATTAACATCACAAAATGTATTAACATCACAGAATGTATTAACATCACATAATGTATTAACATCACATAATGTTTTAACATCACAGAATATATTTACATCACAAAATGTATTAACATCATCACATAATGTATTAACATCACAGAATCTATTAACATCACAGAATATATTAACATCACAGAATGTATTAACATCATCACAGAATATATTAACATCACAGAATGTATTAACATCACAGAATGTATTAACATCACAAAATGTATTAACATCACAAAATGTATTAACATCATCACAGAATGTTTTAACATCACATAATGTATTAACATCACATAATGTATTAACATCACAAAATGTATTAACATAATCACAGAATGTATTAACATCATCACAGAATGTATTAACATCACAGAATTTATTAACATCACAGAATGTATTAACATCACAGAATGTATTAACATCACAGCATGTATTAACATCACATAATGTATTATCACAGAATGTATTAACATCATAGAATGTATTAACATCATCACAGAATGTATTAACATCACAGAATGTATTAACATCACAGCATGTATTAACATCACAGCATGTATTAACATCACAGAATGTATTAACATCACAGACTGTATTAACATCACAGAATGTATTAACATCACAGAATGTATTAACATCACAGACTGTATTAACATCACAGAATGTATTAACATCACAGAATGTATTAACATCACATAATGTATTAACATCACAGAATGTATTAAGAATGTATTAACATCACAGCATGTATTAACATCACAGAATGTATTAACATCACAGAATGTATTAAGAATGTATTAACATAACAGCATGTATTAACATCACAGAATGTATTAACATCACAGAATGTATTAACATCACAGACTGTATTAACATCACAGATAGTATTAACATCATAGAATGTATTAACATCACAGAATGTATTAACATCACAGAATGTATTAACATCACAGAATGTATTAACATCACAGACTGTATTAACATCACAGACTGTATTAACATCACAGAATGTATTAACATCATAGAATGTATTAACATCACAGAATGTATTGTAATGACCTGACTAGCTCATAAATGAACAATTGTCCAGACAGAAGCTTGAGTTTGCGAATTGACGGTTTATTGAACCAACTTTACACAGGCTACTGTTTGGGCCGTAGCACACGCCAAATAGATAACCCACAATCCAACCGTGACCTTCTCTTGTGAAGCCCAGATGTAAGAGAGAGAGAACAAAGGCTGAACCTGGTCTTAACTTCCAATGCCCAACCCCCCCTCCACGCCACTCCGCCAACCACCAGGATGCCCGGCATCAGAACATTCCAGGCATTCCCGTGATTGGCAGATAGCAGGTTGATTGACATGTCGGACCCCGCGAACACCGGGTACTGGTCAGTACAACACAACCACCTCCTAGCCTAGCACATAACACACAGCTGTCTGTGCGGGTCGCTACACAGCCCCCCCACCACAAAGTCCCTCGTCCCCGAGGGAACAAACAAAGTCTCTGAAGCGACCCGGAGGTCTCCTTTGCCTGCGTGGCCGTGATGGTCGCAGAATGCCCCTCTGGGAACCAGGGGATGAAGGCAGGGATATGGGGACAAGGAAGCGGGAACGGGTAATACAGTCCGTGGTTCTGGGAACCACGCGGTGACACAGGGGGAGACAGGGGGAGTGGGCTGTCTGGAGCCTTGTCTGCGGCACCTGAGGGTGGGTGCCTGGAGAATGTCATTGCCAGAGAGGGGAATTGTGGGGGTTCCTGGGGTTTGGGGAGAAGAGGCCCCTCTGTATGGGGCTAACCTGTCCCGGTGCAGTGCCACCTTTCTCCCCTGGGAGGAAGCTGCACCCGGTACACAACCTCCCTACCCTCTCCAGGACACTGCAGGGTCCCACCCAGTGACTGTCCAACTTGGGGCATCTGCCTTTTTTCCTTAGGGGCTGTAGACCCAGACCAGCTCCCCAGCCACAAAGTGCCTTCCCGGGTGTGCACGTCATAGTTCCTTTTCTGCCTCACACCTGCATTCACCAGCTGCTCTCTGGCGAAGGTGTGGGCTGTCTCCAGGCGGTCCTGGAGTCTCCGGGCATACTCCGGCCCCGGAGGAACATGAGGGCTATCCAGGGGCCGACCAAACGCCATCTCCGCAGGGGTGCGGATCTCTCCCCAGCATGAGGAGGGCAGGCGTGCAGGAGGTGGAGTCTTGGACAGCGGAGCGGCATGCCATGAGGACCATAGGCAGGTGCTTGTCCCAGTCACGCTGGTGTTTGGAAGAGACGATGGCCAGCTGCTGTCCAAGCGTTTTGTTGAAGCGCTCCACAAGGCCATCACTTTGAGGATGGAGAGGAGTAGTGCGGGTCTTGTGCATACCCAGCCTCTCACACATGGTGGCGAACACACGGGACTCAAAGTTTCTGCCTTGGTCGCTGTGGATGGACTCTGCAGCTCCAAACCTGCTGAACATCCCCGCTGTCAGGGCGTCGACGATGGTCTCTGCCTCCTGGTCAGGCAGAGCATAGGCCTCGGGCCATTTTGTGAAATAGTCCATGGCCGTGAGCACCCAGCGGTTTCCACTGTCTGTGGTGGGGAACGGCCCAACTACATCCACTCCCACCCTCTCCATGGGAGCCCCACTGGGAACTGTTGGAGCTGAGCATGAGAGCGGCCTGGGGGCCCTTTCTCGCTGTGCAGTTGTCACAGCGGCGACAAAAGTCCTCCACATCCCTCTTGTGCTGCCCCCAGTAGAAGCCCTGACGGAGACGGCGCAGTGTTTTTGTGACCCCAAAGTGTCCAGTCCCCACCCCCATGAGTACTCTGGAGCACAGCCTCCCGCAATGCTTTTGGGACCACCACCTGCCACCTCTCCTCTCCCGTAGCTGACTCCTTCCATGCCCGCTGTAGCACGCCATCAGCCAGCCGCAGTCTCTCAAACTTCGACCACAACCCTTTGGTCGCGAGTGAGAGCGCTGTCACCTCTTCCCATGGTGGCCTCACGTGCGCCTCTACCCACTGTAGCACTGGCTGTAGGTCTGTGTCCCGTCCCTGCTGCTGCCGCCATTCAGCCACGTCGACAGTCTGCAGCTCACAGCAGACAGGCCCGCTCGCCCGACACACTGTGGCACAGACACCCTCCTCTGCCCGCAGCTCTCTCCCGTCCTCTCTCCGTTCACAGTGGCGGCAGCCGTCTGCAGTACAGGGCCGACGGGACATGGCGTCGGCGTTGGAGTGGCGTGCCCCTGCCCTGTGCACCACCGTGAAGTCATACGGCTGAAGCTCCTCCAACCAGCGTGCCACCTGCCCCTCTGGCTCTCTGAAAGACATGAGCCACTGGAGAGCAGAGTGGTCAGTCCTTACAGTAAAGGGCAGACCACCCAGGTAGTACTTGAAGTGTTTGACGGAAGCCACAACAGCCAAGAGCTCCCGCCGGGTGACACAGTAGCGGCGCTCATGTTTGTCAAATGTTTTGCTGAAGTACGCCACCACTCTCTCCCCCTCTGGCCCCACCTGGGCCAGCACCCCACCCATGCCCACATTGCTCGCGTCTGTGTCCAGGATAAAGGGCAAGGTGAGGTCAGGGGCGAGCACGGGGCCTCGATCAGTGCATGTTTGAGGGTGTTGAACGCCTCCTCACACTCCACTGTCCAAGTGAAAGCCTTGTCCTTCGGCAGCAGGCGGTTCAGTGGAGCAGCAACGCTTGAGAAGCCCCGTACAAACCTCCTGTAGTACGAGGCCAGGCCCAGGAAGCTCTTCAGCTGACGCTGGTCGGGTGGGGTGGGCCAGTCTCTGACAGCCCCTACCTTGTCCTCCATGGTGCTGATCCCCCCTTCCCCACTCGGTGGCCCAAGAAGGACACCTCTCTCCTCATGAAGTGGCACTTCTCGGGGTGGAGCTTCAGACCTGCGGCAGCCACCCTCTCCAGCACACGCCGTAGCGTCCCCAGGGCTGACTGGAAGGAGCTGCCATGGGCCAGGATGTCATCGAGGTATACCAGACACTGCTGTCGGGGGATGCCATCCAGCACCCTGTCCATCAAACGCTCAAAAGTAGCTGGAGCGTTGCACAGGCCAAAGCACAGGACCTTGAACTGCCAGTGTCCTCTGTTAGTGGAGAACGCAGTTTTGGCTCTGGCCTCTGGGGAGAGGGGCACCTGCCAGTAGCCGCTGCGGAGGTCTAGTGAGGAGAACCAGGAGGACCCCTAACCAGGTCCAGCGACTCATCGATACGTGGTATGGGGTATGAGTCCTTCCTGGTTACCTCATTCAGCCGCCTGTAGTCCGCACAGAACCTCAGCTTGCCCCCTTCTTCGGAACCATGACGACTGGCGCCGCCCAGGGGCTGTCTGAGGGCTCAATGAAGTCTGCCCGCTGCATCTCCAACACAGCCTTGTCTGCCGCCTCCTGGCGTGCCAGCGGGATACGGCGGGGACGCATCTTGATGGGTCGAGCATCACCTGTGTCGATCTCATGCTGCACCAGAAGAGTCTGACCCACCTCTTCCTCACTCAACGCAAAGCTGTCTCTGAATTCAAACAGCAACTGCCACAACCGTTCCTGCTGCTCAGGGTCAAGACCAACACAGTTCCTCCCCATATCTCCCTCACTGCAGACAGTGTCCTCTCCTCTCCCATCTGGGGTAGCTGGGCTGGGGGGTGCGGCCCGGGCTCACAGAGGGCTGTGTCATGGAGGTAGCTGGGGAATGTAACACACCGCCGTAGGTGACAGGGGGACTGGGGAAAAGTCACACACAGCTGTGGGGGGGGGCGCAGCCATGAGTCTCTGCTGCTTTAACTGTTGGAGTAAAGGGTTTGTTGGGTTGAGTGAATGTGACATTAGGGGGGGCCATGGTGACTTCCGTCCCTCCCTGGAAGCTCAGTGTGCCCCTATTTAGGTCTAACTGGCAGCCTGTGCTCCTAAGAAAGTCCAACCCCAGGATACAAGGGTCCTGCACAGCCGCCACCCACACAGGATGACGCACAGTCCTGCCCCCTACTGTCAGAGTCATTATTCCCTTCCCTTTCATGGGTGCCAGCTCACCTGTGACTGTGCGGAGCTGCACAGTTGTAGGCTCACACTGAGTCCAACCTGGCACAATATCTGGCCTCACCAGGGTTACTGTGGACCCAGTGTCCACCAGGGCGGAGCAGGGCACCCCCTCCACAGTGACAGGGACATGACAAAAGTCCCCAACACAGGTCCGGCCCACCACAACAACAGGCTCCCTCCGCTTGCCCTCGTCTGCTTCTGGGGAAGTGGAGCCTTGCTTCCCCGTCTGTGCCGGTGGGCTCCTCCTGAAGATGATGGTGGTTGGGATAGAAAGCCAGGGGTCCGCACTACCCGGTCTATGCGGACCCCGAGCCGTTTCCCCTGAGCTCTGGGGGACATGGGGCAATCTCGGCGCAGATGGCCTGGCTGGCCACAACCCCAGCAGACCCTGGGACCAGGGCTTGTGTTTCGTGCCGCCTGTAGCGACACAGCCCGAATGAGTTCTGTCATTTCGGCCACCCAAGCAGGCTTTTCCGGCTCCGGGCTGCTCTGCCCCCAGCTCGCACAGAGGGTGTGTCTCCCTGCACCCACACCAAAGCCCCAGCTGAAGCCCCAGCCCACACCAGCTCCCTCTCCAAAGCCATCTCCAAGGCTGTCTGCAATGACTCAGGATGAGCCAGCTGGGTCTGTATGCGCAGCTCCGTAGGGGAGAGCGCCTGTATGAACTGGTCCCGTGCTAGCTCGCTCTGCACGGAGGGGGGCATGTGAGCATATGCCCGCCGAGAGAGGCTCTCAATGTCATTAGCTAGCACCCGTAGAGGCTCTCCAGGCTGCCTGCGTCTATTCCTCAGTTCGGAGCGCAGTAGCCCGGGCTGTACACACTGTCCATAGCGCCTCCTCAGTGCTCCCACTAGAGCACCATAATCATGCCTGTCCTCGGGGCTAATCAATATCAAACAGGACAGAGCTTCATCCGTGAGGCATAAAGCCAACTGCAGTGCCCTTTCTTCATCCGACCACCCCCTAAAATGAGCTAACAGTTCAAACTGAGCATGAAAAGCTTCCCAATCCGCCTTACCGGAATATTTCGGGGTCTTAACAGATACGGACGCAGCCGGGAACTGGGCGCCGCCATGTTTGTTTACATCCTGAGCCCCAGATTCCTCGTCACGCCGCGTCGACGTCGCCACTTCGGTCCGCCCACCAGAATCCGCGCGAAATACACTCGACGAAGCACTCATGCCCGCTTCAGCCACCATCACTCCAACGTCCTCCCTCAAGCGGCCTCTGCGCTCCGACGCCCTGGCGATCTCCTCAGACAGAACCCCGACGTCCATTCACACGCACCTCCTTGGCCATAATCGTCCCCTACCTCCACCTTCACTTTCGGATTCCCTCGAAGCATTTTCAATCCCCGTTCTCACCTACGGTAGCTAGCCACATAAGTCAGCTAGCTAGCTGGCTAACTTGTATCAACGTTTTTACTTCTGACACCAATGTAATGACCTGACTAGCTCATAAATGAACAATTGTCCAGACAGAAGCTTGAGTTTGCGAATTGACGGTTTATTGAACCAACTTTACACAGGCTACTGTTTGGGCCGTAGCACACGCCAAATAGATAACCCACAATCCAACCGTGACCTTCTCTTGTGAAGCCCAGATGTAAGAGAGAGAGAACAAAGGCTGAACCTGGTCTTAACTTCCAATGCCCAACCCCCCCTCCACGCCACTCCGCCAACCACCAGGATGCCCGGCATCAGAACATTCCAGGCATTCCCGTGATTGGCAGATAGCAGGTTGATTGACATGTCGGACCCCGCGAACACCGGGTACTGGTCAGTACAACACAACCACCTCCTAGCCTAGCACATAACACACAGCTGTCTGTGCGGGTCGCTACAGTATTAACATCATCACAGATTGTATTAACATCAAAGACTGTATTAACATCACAGAATGTATTAACATCACAGATAGTATTAACATCACATAATGTATTAACATCACAGAATATATTAACATCACAGATTGTATTAAAATCACAGAATGTATTAACATCACAGAATGTATTAACATCACAAAATGTATGAACATCATCACCGAATGTATTAACATCACATAATGTATTAACATCACATAATGTATTAACATCACAGAATATATTTACATCACAAAATGTATTAACATCACATAATGTATTAACATCACATAATGTATTATCATCACAAAATGTATTAACATCACAGCATGTATTAACATCATCACAGAATATATTATAATCACAGAATGTATTAACATCACAGAATATATTAACAATACAGAATATATTAACATCACAGAATGTATTAACATCATCACAAAATGTATTAACATCAGAGAATGTATTAACATCACAGAATGTATTAACATCACAGAATATATTAACAATACAGAATGTATTAACATCACAGGATGTATTAACATCACAGAAAGTATTAACATCATCACAGAATGTATTAACATCACAAAATGTATTAACATCACAGAATGTATTAACATCACATAATGTATTAACATCACATAATGTATTAACATCACAGAATATATTTACATCACAAAATGTATTAACATCATCACATAATGTATTAACATCACAGAATCTATTAACATCACAGAATATATTAACATCACAGAATGTATTAACATCATCACAGAATGTATTAACATCACAGAATGTATTAACATCACAAAATGTATTAACATCACAAAATGTATTAACATCATCACAGAATGTTTTAACATCACATAATGTATTAACATCACATAAAATATTAACATCACAAAATGTATTAACATAATCACAGAATGTATTAACATCATCACAGAATGTATTAACATCACAGAATATATTAACATCACATAATGTATTAACATCATCACAAAATGTATTAACATCATCACAGAATGTATTAACATCACAGCATGTATTAACATCACAGCATGTATTAACATCACAGAATGTATTAACATCACAGAATGTATTAACATCACAGAATATATTAACAATACAGAATGTATTAACATCACAGGATGTATTAACATCACAGAATGTATTAACATCATCACAGAATGTATTAACATCACAGAATGTATTAACATCACATAATGTATTAACATCACATAATGTATTAACATCACAGAATATATTTACATCACAAAATGTATTAACATCATCACATAATGTATTAACATCATCACAGAATCTATTAACATCACAGAATATATTAACATCACAGAATGTATTAACATCATCACAGAATATATTATAATCACAGAATGTATTAACATCACAGAATGTATTAACATCACAAAATGTATTAACATCACAAAATGTATTAACATCATCACAGAATGTTTTAACATCACATAATGTATTAACATCACATAATGTATTAACATCACAAAATGTATTAACATAATCACAGAATGTATTAACATCATCACAGAATGTATTAACATCACAGAATGTATTAACATCACTGAATGTATTAACATCACAGAATGTATTAACATCACATCATGTATTAACATCACAACATGTATTAACATCACAGCATGTATTAACATCACATCATGTATTAACATCACAAAATGTATTAACATCAGAGAATGTATTAACATCACAGAATGTATTAACATCATCACAGAATGTATTAACATCACAGAATGTATTAACATCACAGAATTTATTAACATCACAGAATGTATTAACATCACAGAATGTATTATCACAGAATGTATTAACATCATAGAATGTATTAACATCATCACAGAATGTATTAACATCACAGAATGTATTAACATCACAGAATGTATTAACATCACAGAATGTATTAACATCACAGAATGTATTAACATCACAGAATGTATTAACATCATCACAGAATGTATTAACATCACAGAATGTATTAACATCACAGAATGTATTAACATCACAGCATGTATTAACATCACAGCATGTATTAACATCACAGCATGTATTAACATCACAGAATGTATTAACATCACAGATAGTATTAACATCACAGAATGTATTAACATCACAGAATGTATTAACATCACAGAATGTATTAACATCATAGAATGTATTAACATCACAGAATGTATTAACATCATCACAGAATATATTAACATCACAGAATGTATTAACATCATAGAATCTATTAACATCACAGAATATATTAACATCACAGAATGTATTAACATCATCACAGAATGCATTAACATCACAGAATGTATTAACATCATCACATAATGTATTAACATCACAGAATATATTAACATCACAGAATGTATTAACATCATAGAATGTATTAACATCACATAATGTATTAACATCATCACAGAATGTATTAACATCACAGAATGTATTAACATCACAGAATGTATTAACATCACAGAATGTATTAACATCATAGAATATATTAACATCACAGAATGTATTAACATCATCACAGAATGTATTAACATCACAGAATGTATTAACATCATCACATAATGTATTAACATCACAGAATGTATTAACATCATAGAATCTATTAACATCACAGAATATATTAACATCACAGAATGTATTAACATCATCACAGAATGTATTAACATCACAGAATGTATTAACATCATCACATAATGTATTAACATCACAGAATATATTAACATCACAGAATGTATTAACATCATAGAATGTATTAACATCACATAATGTATTAACATCATCACAGAATGTATTAACATCACAGAATGTATTAACATCACAGAATGTATTAACATCATAGAATGTATTAACATCACAGAATGTATTAACATCATCACAGAATGTATTAACATCACAGAATGTATTAACATCATCACATAATGTATTTTTATTTTTTTATTTCACCTTTATTTAACCAGGTAGGCTAGTTGAGAACTAGTTCTCATTTGCAACTGCGACCTGGCCAAGATAAAGCATAGCAGTGTCAACAGACAACACAGAGTTACACATGGAGTAAGCAATTAACAAGTCAATAACACAGTAAAAAAAAAAAAAAAAAAAAAAAAAAATATTAACATCATAGAATGTATTAACATCACATAATGTATTAACATCATCACATAATGTATTAACATCACAGAATGTATTAACATCACAGAATGTATTAACATCACAGAATGTATTAACATCACAGAATGTATTAACATCATCACATAATGTATTAACATCACAGAATGTATTAACATCACAGAATGTATTAACATCACAGAATGTATTAACATCATCACAGAATGTATTAACATCACAGAATGTATTAACATCACAGAATGTATTAACATCATAGAATGTATTAACATCACAGAATGTATTAACATCATCACAGAATATATTAACATCACAGAATGTATTAACATCATAGAATCTATTAACATCACAGAATGTATTAACATCATCACAGAATGTATTAACATCACAGAATGTATTAACATCATAGAATGTATTAACATCACAGAATGTATTAACATCATAGAATGTATTAACATCACAGATAGTATTAACATCACATAATGTATTAACATCACAGAATATATTAACAGCACAGATTGTATTAAAATCACATAATGTATTAACATCACAGAATATATTTACATCACAAAATGTATTAACATCATCACATAATGTATTAACATCACATAATGTATTATCATCACAAAATGTATTAACATCAGAGAATGTATTAACATCACAGAATATATTAACAATACAGAATATATTAACATCACAGAATGTATTAACATCACAAAATGTATTAACATCAGAGAATGTATTAACATCACATAATGTATTAACAATACAGAATGTATTAACATAATCACAGAATGTATTAACATCATCACAGAATGTATTAACATCACAGAATGTATTAACATCACTGAATGTATTAACATCACAGAATGTATTAACATCACAGCATGTATTAACATCATAACATGTATTAACATCACATAATGTATTAACATCACAAAATGTATTAACATCAGAGAATGTATTAACATCACAGAATGTATTAACATCATCACAGAATGTATTAACATCACATAATGTATTAACATCACAAAATGTATTAACATAATCACAGAATGTATTAACATCATCACAGAATGTATTAACATCACAGCATGTATTAACATCACAACATGTATTAACATCACAGCATGTATTAACATCACATAATGTATTAACATCACAAAATGTATTAACATCAGAGAATGTATTAACATCACAGAATGTATTAACATCATCACAGAATGTATTAACATCACAGAATGTATTAACATCACAGAATGTATTAACATCACAGCATGTATTAACATCACAAAATGTATTAACATCACAGAATGTATTAACATCACAGCATGTATTAACATCACAGAATGTATTATCACAGAATGTATTAACATCACAGAATGTATTAACATCATCACAGAATGTATTAACATCACAGCATGTATTAACATCACAGCATGTATTAACATCACAGCATGTATTAACATCACAGCATGTATTAACATCACAGATAGTATTAACATCACAGAATGTATTAACATCACAGAATGTATTAACATCACAGAATGTATTAACATCATAGAATGTATTAACATCACATAATGTATTAACATCATCACAGAATATATTAGCATCACAGAATGTATTAACATCATAGAATCTATTAACATCACAGAATGTATTAACATCATCACAGAATGTATTAACATCACAGAATGTATTAACATCATAGAATGTATTAACATCATAGAATCTATTAACATCACAGAATGTATTAACATCATCACAGAATGTATTAACATCACAGAATGTATTAACATCATAGAATGTATTAACATCACAGAATGTATTAACATCATAGAATGTATTAACATCACAGCATGTATTAACATCACAACATGTATTAACATCAAAGACTGTATTAACATCACAGAATGTATTAACATCACAGATAGTATTAACATCACATAATGTATTAACATCACAGAATATATTAACATCACAGATTGTATTAAAATCACAGAATGTATTAACATCACAGAATGTATTAACATCACAGAATGTATTAACATCATCACAGAATGTATTAACATCACATAATGTATTAACATCACATAATGTATTAACATCGCAGAATATATTTACATCACAAAATGTATTAACATCATCACATAATGTATTAACATCACAGAATCTATTAACATCACAGAATATATTAACATCACAGAATGTATTAACATCACAGAATGTATTAACATCACAGAATGTATTAACATCACAGAATGTATTAACATCACAGAATGTATTAACATCATCACAGATTGTATTAACATCAAAGACTGTATTAACATCACAGAATGTATTAACATCACATATATTATTAACATCACAGATTGTATTAAAATCACAGAATGTATTAACATCACAGAATGTATTAACATCACAAAATGTATGAACATCATCACCGAATGTATTAACATCACATAATGTATTAACATCACAGAATATATTTACATCACAAAATGTATTAACATCATCACATAATGTATTAACATCACATAATGTATTATCATCACAAAATGTATTAACATCAGAGAATGTATTAACATCATCACAGAATGTATTAACATCACATAATGTATTATCATCACATAATGTATTATCATCACAAAATGTATTAACATCAGAGAATGTATTAACATCACAGAATGTATTAACATCACAGAATGTATTAACATCATCACAAAATGTATTAACATCATAGAATGTATTAACATCATAGAATGTATTAACATCATAGAATGTATTAACAATACAGAATGTATTAACATCACAGAATGTATTAACATCATAGAATGTATTAACATCATAGAATGTATTAACATCATAGAATGTATTAACAATACAGAATATATTAACATCACAGAATGTATTAACATCATAGAATGTATTAACATCATAGAATGTATTAACATCATAGAATGTATTAACGTCACAGAATGTATTAACATCATCACAAAATGTATTAACATCAGAGAATGTATTAACGTCACAGAATGTATTAACATCATCACAAAATGTATTAACATCAGAGAATATATTAACATCACAGAATGTATTAACATCACAGAATATATTAACAATACAGAATGTATTAACATCACAGGATGTATTAACATCACAGAATGTATTAACATCACAGAATGTATTAACATCACAGAATATATTAACAATACAGAAAGTATTAACATCACAAAATGTATTAACATCACAGAATGTATTAACATCACATAATGTATTAACATCACATAATGTATTAACATCACAGAATATATTTACATCACAAAATGTATTAACATCATCACATAATGTATTAACATCACAGAATATATTAACATCACAGAATGTATTAACATCATCACAGAATATATTATAATCACAGAATGTATTAACATCACAGAATGTATTAACATCACAAAATGTATTAACATCACAAAATGTATTAACATCATCACAGAATGTTTTAACATCACATAATGTATTAACATCACATAATGTATTAACATCACAAAATGTATTAACATAATCACAGAATGTATTAACATCATCACAGAATGTATTAACATCACAGAATGTATTAACATCACTGAATGTATTAACATCACAAAATGTATTAACATCAGAGAATGTATTAACATCACAGAATGTATTAACATCAGAGAATGTATTAACATCACAGAATGTATTAACATCACAGAATGTATTAACATCACTGAATGTATTAACATCACAACATGTATTAACATCACAGCATGTATTAACATCACATCATGTATTAACATCACAAAATGTATTAACATCAGAGAATGTATTAACATCACAGAATGTATTAACATCATCACAGAATGTATTAACATCACAGAATTTATTAACATCACAGAATTTATTAACATCACAGAATGTATTAACATCACAGCATGTATTAACATCACAGAATGTATTATCACAGAATGTATTAACATCATAGAATGTATTAACATCATCACAGAATGTATTAACATCACAGAATGTATTAACATCACAGCATGTATTAACATCACAGAATGTATTAACATCACAGAATGTATTAACATCAAAGAATGGATTAACATCATCACAGAATGTATTAACATCACAGAATGTATTAACATCACAGCATGTATTAACATCACAGCATGTATTAACATCACAGAATGTATTAACATCACAGAATGTATTAACATCATCACAGAATATATTAACATCACAGAATGTATTAACATCATAGAATCTATTAACATCACAGAATGTATTAACATCACAGAATGTATTAACATCATAGAATGCATTAACATCACAGAATGTATTAACATCATAGAATGTATTAACATCACAGAATGTATTAACATCATCACAGAATGTATTAACATCACCGAATGTATTAACATCACATAATGTATTAACATCACATAATGTATTAACATCACAGAATATATTTACATCACAAAATGTATTAACATCATCACATAATGTATTAACATCACAGAATCTATTAACATCACAGAATATATTAACATCATCACAAAATGTATTAACATCATAGAATGTATTAACATCATAGAATGTATTAACGTCACAGAATGTATTAACATCATCACAAAATGTATTAACATCAGAGAATGTATTAACATCACAGAATGTATTAACATCACAGAATATATTAACAATACAGAATGTATTAACATCACAGGATGTATTAACATCACAGAATGTATTAACATCATCACAGAATGTATTAACATCAGAGAATGTATTAACATCACAGAATGTATTAACATCACAGAATATATTAACAATACAGAATGTATTAACATCACAGGATGTATTAACATCACAGAATATATTTACATCACAAAATGTATTAACATCATCACATAATGTATTAACATCACAGAATCTATTAACATCACAGAATATATTAACATCACAGAATGTATTAACATCATCACAGAATATATTATAATCACAGAATGTATTAACATCACAGAATGTATTAACATCACAAAATGTATTAACATCACAGAATGTATTAACATCACAAAATGTATTAACATCATCACAGAATGTTTTAACATCACATAATGTATTAACATCACATAATGTATTAACATCACAAAATGTATTAACATAATCACAGAATGTATTAACATCATCACATAATGTATTAACATCACAGAATGTATTAACATCACTGAATGTATTAACATCACAGAATGTATTAACATCACAGCATGTATTAACATCACAACATGTATTAACATCACAGCATGTATTAACATCACATCATGTATTAACATCACAAAATGTATTAACATCAGAGAATGTATTAACATCACAGAATGTATTAACATCATCACAGAATGTATTAACATCACAGAATTTATTAACATCACAGAATGTATTAACATCACAGAATGTATTAACATCACAGAATGTATTAACATCACAGCATGTATTAACATCACAGAATGTATTATCACAGAATGTATTAACATCATAGAATGTATTAACATCATCACAGAATGTATTAACATCACAGAATGTATTAACATCACAGCATGTATTAACATCCATCACAGCATGTATTAACATCACAGAATGTATTAACATCACAGAATGTATTAACATCAAAGAATGTATTAACATCATCACAGAATGTATTAACATCACAGAATGTATTAACATCACAGCATGTATTAACATCACAGCATGTATTAACATCACAGCATGTATTAACATCACAGAATGTATTAACATCACAGATAGTATTAACATCACAGAATGTATTAACATCACAGAATGTATTAACATCACAGAATGTATTAACATCATAGAATGTATTAACATCACAGAATGTATTAACATCATCACAGAATATATTAACATCACAGAATGTATTAACATCATAGAATCTATTAACATCACAGAATGTATTAACATCATCACAGAATGTATTAACATCATCACATAATGTATTAACATCACAGAATGTATTAACATCACAGAATGTATTAACATCACAGAATGTATTAACATCACAGAATGTATTAACATCAAAGAATGGATTAACATCATCACAGAATGTATTAACATCACAGAATGTATTAACATCACAGCATGTATTAACATCACAGCATGTATTAACATCACAGAATGTATTAACATCATAGAATGTATTAACATCACAGAATGTATTAACATCATCACAGAATATATTAACATCACAGAATGTATTAACATCATAGAATCTATTAACATCACAGAATGTATTAACATCACAGAATGTATTAACATCATAGAATGCATTAACATCACAGAATGTATTAACATCATAGAATGTATTAACATCACAGAATGTATTAACATCATCACAGAATGTATTAACATCACCGAATGTATTAACATCACATAATGTATTAACATCACATAATGTATTAACATCACAGAATATATTTACATCACAAAATGTATTAACATCATCACATAATGTATTAACATCACAGAATCTATTAACATCACAGAATATATTAACATCATCACAAAATGTATTAACATCATAGAATGTATTAACATCATAGAATGTATTAACGTCACAGAATGTATTAACATCATCACAAAATGTATTAACATCATAGAATGTATTAACATCATAGAATGTATTAACGTCACAGAATGTATTAACATCATCACAAAATGTATTAACATCAGAGAATGTATTAACATCACAGAATGTATTAACATCACAGAATATATTAACAATACAGAATGTATTAACATCACAGGATGTATTAACATCACAGAATGTATTAACATCATCACAGAATGTATTAACATCAGAGAATGTATTAACATCACAGAATGTATTAACATCACAGAATATATTAACAATACAGAATGTATTAACATCACAGGATGTATTAACATCACAGAATATATTTACATCACAAAATGTATTAACATCATCACATAATGTATTAACATCACAGAATCTATTAACATCACAGAATATATTAACATCACAGAATGTATTAACATCATCACAGAATATATTATAATCACAGAATGTATTAACATCACAGAATGTATTAACATCACAAAATGTATTAACATCACAGAATGTATTAACATCACAAAATGTATTAACATCATCACAGAATGTTTTAACATCACATAATGTATTAACATCACATAATGTATTAACATCACAAAATGTATTAACATAATCACAGAATGTATTAACATCATCACATAATGTATTAACATCACAGAATGTATTAACATCACTGAATGTATTAACATCACAGAATGTATTAACATCACAGCATGTATTAACATCACAACATGTATTAACATCACAGCATGTATTAACATCACATCATGTATTAACATCACAAAATGTATTAACATCAGAGAATGTATTAACATCACAGAATGTATTAACATCATCACAGAATGTATTAACATCACAGAATTTATTAACATCACAGAATGTATTAACATCACAGAATGTATTAACATCACAGAATGTATTAACATCACAGCATGTATTAACATCACAGAATGTATTATCACAGAATGTATTAACATCATAGAATGTATTAACATCATCACAGAATGTATTAACATCACAGAATGTATTAACATCACAGCATGTATTAACATCCATCACAGCATGTATTAACATCACAGAATGTATTAACATCACAGAATGTATTAACATCAAAGAATGTATTAACATCATCACAGAATGTATTAACATCACAGAATGTATTAACATCACAGCATGTATTAACATCACAGCATGTATTAACATCACAGCATGTATTAACATCACAGAATGTATTAACATCACAGATAGTATTAACATCACAGAATGTATTAACATCACAGAATGTATTAACATCACAGAATGTATTAACATCATAGAATGTATTAACATCACAGAATGTATTAACATCATCACAGAATATATTAACATCACAGAATGTATTAACATCATAGAATCTATTAACATCACAGAATGTATTAACATCATCACAGAATGTATTAACATCATCACATAATGTATTAACATCACAGAATGTATTAACATCACAGAATGTATTAACATCACAAAATGTATTAACATCATCACAGATTGTATTAACATCACAGAATGTATTAACGTCACAGAATGTATTAACATCACAGAATGTATTAACGTCACAGAATGTATTAACATCATCACAAAATGTATTAACATCAGAGAATGTATTAACATCACAGAATGTATTAACATCACAGAATATATTAACAATACAGAATGTATTAACATCACAGGATGTATTAACATCACAGAATGTATTAACATCATCACAGAATGTATTAACATCACAAAATGTATTAACATCACAGAATGTATTAACATCACATAATGTATTAACATCACATAATGTATTAACATCACAGAATATATTTACATCACAAAATGTATTAACATCATCACATAATGTATTAACATCACAGAATCTATTAACATCACAGAATATATTAACATCACAGAATGTATTAACATCATCACAGAATATATTAACATCACAGAATGTATTAACATCACAGAATGTATTAACATCACAAAATGTATTAACATCACAAAATGTATTAACATCATCACAGAATGTTTTAACATCACATAATGTATTAACATCACATAATGTATTAACATCACAAAATGTATTAACATAATCACAGAATGTATTAACATCATCACAGAATGTATTAACATCACAGAATTTATTAACATCACAGAATGTATTAACATCACAGAATGTATTAACATCACAGCATGTATTAACATCACATAATGTATTATCACAGAATGTATTAACATCATAGAATGTATTAACATCATCACAGAATGTATTAACATCACAGAATGTATTAACATCACAGCATGTATTAACATCACAGAATGTATTAACATCACAGAATGTATTAACATCATCACAGAATGTATTAACATCACAGAATGTATTAACATCAAACATCACAGAATGTATTAACATCACAGAATGTATTAACATCACAGAATGTATTAACATCACAGCATGTATTAACATCACAGCATGTATTAACATCACAGAATGTATTAACATCACAGACTGTATTAACATCACAGAATGTATTAACATCACAGAATGTATTAACATCACAGAATGTATTAAGAATATATTAACATCACAGAATGTATTAACATCACAGAATGTATTAACATCACAAAATGTATTAACATCACAAAATGTATTAACATCATCACAGAATGTTTTAACATCACATAATGTATTAACATCACAAAATGTATTAACATAATCACAGAATGTATTAACATCATCACAGAATGTATTAACATCACAGAATTTATTAACATCACAGAATGTATTAACATCACAGAATGTATTAACATCACAGCATGTATTAACATCACATAATGTATTATCACAGAATGTATTAACATCATAGAATGTATTAACATCATCACAGAATGTATTAACATCACAGAATGTATTAACATCACAGCATGTATTAACATCACAGAATGTATTAACATCACATAATGTATTAACATCATCACAGAATGTATTAACATCACAGAATGTATTAACATCAAACATCACAGAATGTATTAACATCACAGAATGTATTAACATCACAGAATGTATTAACATCACAGCATGTATTAACATCACAGCATGTATTAACATCACAGAATGTATTAACATCACAGACTGTATTAACATCACAGAATGTATTAACATCACAGAATGTATTAACATCACAGAATGTATTAAGAATATATTAACATCACAGAATGTATTAACATCACAGAATGTATTAACATCACAGAATGTATTAACATCACAGAATGTATTAACATCATCACAGAATGTATTAACATCACAGAATGTATTAACATCACAGAATGTATTATCATCACAGCATGTATTAACATCACAGCATGTATTAACATCACAGAATGTATTAACATCACAGACTGTATTAACATCACATAATGTATTAACATCACAGAATGTATTAACATCACAGACTGTATTAACATCACAGAATGTATTAACATCACAGAATGTATTAACATCACAGAATGTATTAAGAATGTATTAACATCACAGCATGTATTAACATCACAGCATGTATTAACATCACAGAATGTATTAACATCACAGAATGTATTAACATGTATTAACATCACAGAATGTATTAACATCACAGAATGTATTAACATCACAGAATGTATTAACATCACAGAATATATTAACAATACAGAATGTATTAACATCACAGGATGTATTAACATCACAGAATGTATTAACATCATCACAGAATGTATTAACATCACAAAATGTATTAACATCACAGAATGTATTAACATCACATAATGTATTAACATCACATAATGTATTAACATCACAGAATATATTTACATCACAAAATGTATTAACATCATCACATAATGTATTAACATCACAGAATCTATTAACATCACAGAATATATTAACATCACAGAATGTATTAACATCATCACAGAATATATTAACATCACAGAATGTATTAACATCACAGAATGTATTAACATCACAAAATGTATTAACATCACAAAATGTATTAACATCATCACATAATGTATTAACATCACAGAATCTATTAACATCACAGAATATATTAACATCACAGAATGTATTAACATCATCACAGAATATATTAACATCACAGAATGTATTAACATCACAGAATGTATTAACATCACAAAATGTATTAACATCACAAAATGTATTAACATAATCACAGAATGTATTAACATCATCACAGAATGTATTAACATCACAGAATTTATTAACATCACAGAATGTATTAACATCACAGAATGTATTAACATCACAGCATGTATTAACATCACATAATGTATTATCACAGAATGTATTAACATCATAGAATGTATTAACATCATCACAGAATGTATTAACATCACAGAATGTATTAACATCACAGCATGTATTAACATCACAGAATGTATTAACATCACAGAATGTATTAACATCACAGCATGTATTAACATCACAGAATGTATTATCACAGAATGTATTAACATCATAGAATGTATTAACATCATCACAGAATGTATTAACATCACAGAATGTATTAACATCACAGCATGTATTAACATCCATCACAGCATGTATTAACATCACAGAATGTATTAACATCACAGAATGTATTAACATCAAAGAATGTATTAACATCATCACAGAATGTATTAACATCACAGAATGTATTAACATCACAGCATGTATTAACATCACAGCATGTATTAACATCACAGCATGTATTAACATCACAGAATGTATTAACATCACAGATAGTATTAACATCACAGAATGTATTAACATCACAGAATGTATTAACATCACAGAATGTATTAACATCATAGAATGTATTAACATCACAGAATGTATTAACATCATCACAGAATATATTAACATCACAGAATGTATTAACATCATAGAATCTATTAACATCACAGAATGTATTAACATCATCACAGAATGTATTAACATCATCACATAATGTATTAACATCACAGAATGTATTAACATCACAGAATGTATTAACATCACAGAATGTATTAACATCATCACAGATTGTATTAACATCACAGAATGTATTAACGTCACAGAATGTATTAACATCACAGAATGTATTAACGTCACAGAATGTATTAACATCATCACAAAATGTATTAACATCAGAGAATGTATTAACATCACAGAATGTATTAACATCACAGAATATATTAACAATACAGAATGTATTAACATCACAGGATGTATTAACATCACAGAATGTATTAACATCATCACAGAATGTATTAACATCACAAAATGTATTAACATCACAGAATGTATTAACATCACATAATGTATTAACATCACATAATGTATTAACATCACAGAATATATTTACATCACAAAATGTATTAACATCATCACATAATGTATTAACATCACAGAATCTATTAACATCACAGAATATATTAACATCACAGAATGTATTAACATCATCACAGAATATATTAACATCACAGAATGTATTAACATCACAGAATGTATTAACATCACAAAATGTATTAACATCACAAAATGTATTAACATCATCACAGAATGTTTTAACATCACATAATGTATTAACATCACATAATGTATTAACATCACAAAATGTATTAACATAATCACAGAATGTATTAACATCATCACAGAATGTATTAACATCACAGAATTTATTAACATCACAGAATGTATTAACATCACAGAATGTATTAACATCACCGCATGTATTAACATCACATAATGTATTATCACAGAATGTATTAACATCATAGAATGTATTAACATCATCACAGAATGTATTAACATCACAGAATGTATTAACATCACAGCATGTATTAACATCACAGAATGTATTAACATCACAGAATGTATTAACATCATCACAGAATGTATTAACATCACAGAATGTATTAACATCAAACATAGCAGAATGTATTAACATCACAGAATGTATTAACATCACAGAATGTATTAACATCACAGCATGTATTAACATCACAGCATGTATTAACATCACAGAATGTATTAACATCACAGACTGTATTAACATCACAGAATGTATTAACATCACAGAATGTATTAACATCACAGAATGTATTAAGAATATATTAACATCACAGAATGTATTAACATCACAGAATGTATTAACATCACAGAATGTATTAACATCACAGAATGTATTAACATCATCACAGAATGTATTAACATCACAGAATGTATTAACATCACAGAATGTATTATCATCACAGCATGTATTAACATCACAGCATGTATTAACATCACAGAATGTATTAACATCACAGACTGTATTAACATCACATAATGTATTAACATCACAGAATGTATTAACATCACAGACTGTATTAACATCACAGAATGTATTAACATCACAGAATGTATTAACATCACAGAATGTATTAAGAATGTATTAACATCACAGCATGTATTAACATCACAGCATGTATTAACATCACAGAATGTATTAACATCACAGAATGTATTAACATCACAGAATGTATTAACATCACAGAATATATTAACAATACAGAATGTATTAACATCACAGGATGTATTAACATCACAGAATGTATTAACATCATCACAGAATGTATTAACATCACAAAATGTATTAACATCACAGAATGTATTAACATCACATAATGTATTAACATCACATAATGTATTAACATCACAGAATATATTTACATCACAAAATGTATTAACATCATCACATAATGTATTAACATCACAGAATCTATTAACATCACAGAATATATTAACATCACAGAATGTATTAACATCATCACAGAATATATTAACATCACAGAATGTATTAACATCACAGAATGTATTAACATCACAAAATGTATTAACATCACAAAATGTATTAACATCATCACATAATGTATTAACATCACAGAATCTATTAACATCACAGAATATATTAACATCACAGAATGTATTAACATCATCACAGAATATATTAACATCACAGAATGTATTAACATCACAGAATGTATTAACATCACAAAATGTATTAACATCACAAAATGTATTAACATCATCACAGAATGTTTTAACATCACATAATGTATTAACATCACAAAATGTATTAACATAATCACAGAATGTATTAACATCATCACAGAATGTATTAACATCACAGAATTTATTAACATCACAGAATGTATTAACATCACAGAATGTATTAACATCACAGCATGTATTAACATCACATAATGTATTATCACAGAATGTATTAACATCATAGAATGTATTAACATCATCACAGAATGTATTAACATCACAGAATGTATTAACATCACAGCATGTATTAACATCACAGAATGTATTAACATCACAGAATGTATTAACATCACAGAATGTATTAACATCATCACAGAATGTATTAACATCACAGAATGTATTAACATCAAACATCACAGAATGTATTAACATCACAGAATGTATTAACATCACAGAATGTATTAACATCACAGCATGTATTAACATCACAGCATGTATTAACATCACAGAATGTATTAACATCACAGACTGTATTAACATCACAGAATGTATTAACATCACAGAATGTATTAACATCACAGAATGTATTAAGAATATATTAACATCACAGAATGTATTAACATCACAGAATGTATTAACATCACAGAATGTATTAACATCACAGAATGTATTAACATCATCACAGAATGTATTAACATCACAGAATGTATTAACATCACAGAATGTATTATCATCACAGCATGTATTAACATCACAGCATGTATTAACATCACAGAATGTATTAACATCACAGACTGTATTAACATCACAGAATGTATTAACATCACAGAATGTATTAACATCACAGACTGTATTAACATCACAGAATGTATTAACATCACAGAATGTATTAACATCACAGAATGTATTAAGAATGTATTAACATCACAGCATGTATTAACATCACAGCATGTATTAACATCACAGAATGTATTAACATCACAGAATATATTAACAATACAGAATGTATTAACATCACAGGATGTATTAACATCACAGAATGTATTAACATCATCACAGAATGTATTAACATCACAAAATGTATTAACATCACAGAATGTATTAACATCACATAATGTATTAACATCACAGAATATATTTACATCACAAAATGTATTAACATCATCACATAATGTATTAACATCACAGAATCTATTAACATCACAGAATATATTAACATCACAGAATGTATTAACATCACAAAATGTATTAACATCACAAAATGTATTAACATCATCACATAATGTTTTAACATCACATAATGTATTAACATCACATAATGTATTAACATCACAAAATGTATTAACATAATCACAGAATGTATTAACATCATCACAGAATGTATTAACATCACAGAATTTATTAACATCACAGAATGTATTAACATCACAGAATGTATTAACATCACAGCATGTATTAACATCACATAATGTATTATCACAGAATGTATTAACATCATAGAATGTATTAACATCATCACAGAATGTATTAACATCACAGAATGTATTAACATCACAGCATGTATTAACATCACAGAATGTATTAACATCACAGAATGTATTAACATCACAGAATGTATTAACATCATCACAGAATGTATTAACATCACATAATGTATTAACATCACAGAATGTATTAACATCACAGCATGTATTAACATCACAGAATGAATGTATTAACATCACAGAATGTATTAACATCACAGCATGTATTAACATCACAGCATGTATTAACATCACAGAATGTATTAACATCACAGACTGTATTAACATCACAGAATGTATTAACATCACAGAATGTATTAACATCACAGAATGTATTAAGAATATATTAACATCACAGAATGTATTAACATCACAGAATGTATTAACATCACAGAATGTATTAACATCACAGCATGTATTAACATCACAGAATGTATTAACATCACAGAATGTATTAACATCACAGACTGTATTAACATCACAGAATGTATTAACATCACAGAATGTATTAACATCACAGAATGTATTAAGAATGTATTAACATCACAGCATGTATTAACATCACAGCATGTATTAACATCACAGAATGTATTAACATCACAGAATGTATTAACATCACAGAATGTATTAACATCACAGACTGTATTAACATCACAGACTGTATTAACATCACAGAATGTATTAACATCACAGAATATATTAAAATCACAGAATGTATTAACATCACAGAATGTATTAACATCACAAAATGTATGAACATCATCACCGAATGTATTAACATCACATAATGTATTAACATCACATAATGTATTAACATCACAGAATATATTTACATCACAAAATGTATTAACATCATCACATAATGTATTAACATCACATAATGTATTAACATCATAGAATGTATTAACATCACAGAATGTATTAACATCACAGAATGTATTAACATCACAAAATGTATTAACATCATCACAGAATGTATTAACAATATCACAAAATGTATTAACATCATAGAATGTATTAACATCACAGAATGTATTAACATCACAGAATGTATTAACATCACAAAATGTATTAACATCACAAAATGTATTAACATCATCACAGAATGTATTAACATCACAGAATGTATTAACATCACTGAATGTATTAACATCACAGAATGTATTAACATCACAGAATGTATTAACATCATCACAGAATGTATTAACATCACAGAATGTATTAACATCACAGCATGTATTAACATCACAGAATGTATTAACATCACAGAATGTATTAACATCACAGAATGTATTAACATCATCACAGAATGTATTAACATCACAGAATGTATTAACATCACAGAATGTATTAACATCACAGAATGTATTAACATCATCACAGAATGTATTAACATCACAGAATGTATTAACATCACAGAATGTATTAACATCATCACAGAATGTATTAACATCACAGAATGTATTAACATCACAGAATGTATTATCATCACAGCATGTATTAACATCACAGCATGTATTAACATCACAGCATGTATTAACATCACAGAATGTATTAACATCACAGAATGTATTAACATCACAGCATGTATTAACATCACAGAATGTATTAACATCACAGACTGTATTAACATCACAGAATGTATTAACATCACAGAATGTATTAACATCACAGACTGTATTAACATCACAGAATGTATTAAGAATGTATTAACATCACAGCATGTATTAACATCACAGAATGTATTAACATCACAGAATGTATTAACATCACAGAATGTATTAACATCACAGAATGTATTAAGAATGTATTAACATCACAGCATGTATTAACATCACAGAATGTATTAACATCACAGACTGTATTAACATCACAGAATGTATTAACATCACAGAATGTATTAACATCACAGACTGTATTAACATCACAGACTGTATTAACATCACAGAATGTATTAACATCACAGACTGTATTAACATCACAGAATGTATTAACATCACAGAATGTATTAACATCACAGAATGTATTAACATCACAGACTGTATTAACATCACAGAATGTATTAACATCACAGAATGTATTAACATCACAGAATGTATTAAGAATGTATTAACATCACAGCATGTATTAACATCACAGAATGTATTAACATCACAGAATGTATTAACATCACAGAATGTATTAACATCACAGACTGTATTAACATCACAGATAGTATTAACATCATAGAATGTATTAACATCACAGAATGTATTAACATCACAGAATGTATTAACATCACAGAATGTATTAACATCACAGAATGTATTAACATCACAGACTGTATTAACATCACAGACTGTATTAACATCACAGAATGTATTAACATCACAGAATGTATTAACATCACAGACTGTATTAACATCACAGACTGTATTAACATCACAGAATGTATTAACATCACCGAATGTATTAACATCACAGACTGTATTAACATCACAGACTGTCTTAACATCATAGAATGTATTAACATCACAGAATGTATTAACATCACAGAATGTATTAACATCATAGAATGTATTAACATGACAGAATGCATTAACATCACAGAATGTATTAACATCACAGAATGTATTAACATCACAGAATGTATTAACAGCACAGAATGTATTAACATCACAGAATGTATTAACATCTTAACATCACAGAATGTATTAACATCACAGAATGTATTAACATCATAGAATGTATTAACATCACAGAATGCATTAACATCACAGACTGTATTAACATCACAGAATGTATTAACAGCACAGAATGTATTAACATCACAGAATGTATTAACATCTTAACATCACAGAATGTATTAACATCACAGAATGTATTAACATCATAGAATGTATTAACATCACAGAATGCATTAACATCACAGACTGTATTAACATCACAGAATGTATTAACATCACAGAATGCATAAAGCCTCTACCTTGTTATGCCGCTGCCATTGTAATGATTTGTATGGTACAAAATCTGTCGTTCTGCCCTTGAACAGGCAGTTAACCCACCGATCCTAGGCCGTCATTGAAAATAAGAATTTGTTCTTAACTGACTTGCCTAGTAAAATAAAGGTAAAATAAATAAATAAAAAGTTGTGTGAATGTGTGATGTGCAAATGTTTTGTGTCCATCCTAGACTGTGGTACTGTATATGCACATTGATACATAGGTTACATCCACATTGTCGGTATCCAAAAAAGGGTGTTTAAACAGCAGCTCAATAGGAAATTATGTTTATGTATGGAAAACAGGGAGGAGCTGTGTGCTGCCTGACAGCTCCTGTTAAATAAGATAGGAGCTGTGTGCTGCCTGACAGCTCCTGTTATATAAGATAGGAGCTGTGTGCTGCCTGACAGCTCCTGTTATATAAGATAGGAGCTGTGTGCTGCCTGACAGCTCCTGTTATATAAGATAGGAGCTGTGTGCTGCCTGACAGCTCCTGTTATATAAGATAGGAGCTGTGTGTTGCCTGACAGCTCATGTTATATAAGATAGGAGCTGTGTGCTGCCTGACAGCTCCTGTTATATAAGATAGGAGCTGTGTGTTGCCTGACAGCTCCTGTTATATAAGATAGGAGCTGTGTGCTGCCTGACAGGCCCTGTTATATAAGATAGGAGCTGTGTGCTGCCTGACAGCTCCTGTTATATAAGATAGGAGCTGTGTGCTGCCTGACAGCTCCTGTTATATAAGATAGGAGCTGTGTGTTGCCTGACAGGTCCTGTTATATAAGATAGGAGCTGTGTGCTGCCTGACAGCTCCTGTTATATAAGATAGGAGCTGTGTGCTGCCTGACAGCTCCTGTTATTTAAGATAGGAGATGTGTGCTGCCTGACAGCTCATGTTATATAAGATAGGAGCTGTGTGCTGCCTGACAGGTCCTGTTATATAAGATAGGAGCTGTGTGCTGCCTGACAGCTCCTGTTATATAAGATAGGAGCTGTGTGCTGCCTGACAGCTCATGTTATTTAAGATAGGAGCTGTGTGCTGCCTGACAGCTCCTGTTATATAAGATAGGAGCTGTGTGTTGCCTGACAGCTCCTGTTATATAAGATAGGAGCTGTGTGCTGCCTGACAGCTCATGTTATATAAGATAGGAGCTGTGTGCTGCCTGACAGGTCCTGTTATATAAGATAGGAGCTGTGTGCTGCCTGACAGCTCCTGTTATATAAGATAGGAGCTGTGTGCTGCCTGACAGCTCATGTTATTTAAGATAGGAGCTGTGTGCTGCCTGGCAGCTCCTGTTATGTAAGATAGGAGCTGTGTGCTGCCTGACAGCTCCTGTTATATAATATAGGAGCTGTGTGTTGCCTGGCAGCTCTTGTTATATAAGATTGGAGCTGTGTGCTGCCTGACAGCTCATGTTATATAAGATAGGAGCTGTGTGCTGCCTGACAGGTCCTGTTATATAAGATAGGAGCTGTGTGCTGCCTGACAGCTCCTGTTCTTTAATGAGATAGGAGACAGATACTAGAAATGAAGAGCCAATACTGAAATGAGCATTGAAGCAAAAAATGCAGCAATGGAATCTGTCCAGGAATGAAAGTACTGACAAGTTTGAAGGGAAGGTTTTAAATGCATAAACACACCCAGTATTTCTCTCAGACCCCGGGGTCCCGGGGTTGGAGGAGTGCAGCCTAATCGAATTCCACTATGCTATTTTCAAGCTCAGCCTGCACGCATGTAAACCACAGTTTTTCAGGTATACTGTGCTCCCTTCAAAGAGGACAGTCACCTTTTGACTCAGTTGGATAACCACACGTTCATAACCCTGCAGGTTATATCTCCACACACACACACACACACACACACACACACACACACACACACACACACACACACACACACACACACACACACACACACACACACACACACACACACACACACACACACACACACACACACACACACACACACATTCTACTACCTTGAAAAAGAAGTAGAATTCCTATCCGATCCTCCAGAGATCCAGACTACAGTACGATAGAGATGATTCAAAATCAGAAGAGAAGCTTCAGGGTTCCGCTCAGACTGTGATGGTTCCACATAATACTCTCTTGCAATCATCAAGGCCAAAGAATATATTCTGTGGCAGTTGTGGACATAAGGGGGGGGGGCGAATAGACATGCATTCAGTTTTAAATGAACATGTTTTATCTACTCATGCATATATGTAAATCGACAGCCCGTGGAAACCACAATCATTCTCCATCTTTGACTTTTCAGCATTAGTTTAGCTAAAGAGCCTTATTACACTGCAACATTTCCTAGAAACAGCCATTGTTTTATGTACCACCAAACAATTAGGTTGCATTGACCTAGTTCCCAAAGCCATATTCCTTTCTGCTGACGGAAACTGTCAAACACGACTCTGACATGTCTGCTGATAAGTGATAGGTGAGATGAAAGCGATTACAATTGTATTTTTTTTAAACAGCAGAAAGACAAGTATCAGAGATAATGATTGATTAAATAAAAAGTTATCTTTGGCAATTATTCCTTGCTGTTCTTATCAGGAATATTTTGGCCGTAGAGCCGCTGTGCAGAATATTGATGAGTCTGCGACTTTTGCCTCTCCTTGCCTTGTCCTTCTAAACGCTTAGTAGAAATATCAACAAAGTGTACAGCTTCATCCTCAAGGAGCCACAATAACCAATAACCAGACTCAGGTTAGGCAACATTGAAGTAGCATGATGAAAAAGGTGTTGGTCGAAAGTTGCCCCCTTTAGCATGCCTAATTCAAACATTCCAACACTTGTGTACTTCACTATACTTTACTATTCCTCTCTTCATTGTAGTGGTCACTCGTAACCTATACTCTGCACATCATGTCCATCCCTTGTGCTTGGTCCAGATTTCTGATGCTTATGATCACATCAGAGTTGAAAGCATGGGCACTGCCAGAGGGATACCAGTCCAAAGGTTTTACTACTGAACTGAATGCTGATGTATGCCGGGACTTCACAGCACCTGCTGGGACCCAGATGTGATGTGGCTGGTTTTTACAGGGTGGCTTGTGGAGCAATACCTCAGGGGTTTCTTACCACAGCTGGGGAGAGTAGAGGCTTCTGCCTGATTGGCACTGCACATCTATCTAAGATATTGCTCTCTGGTTTAGGCTACTTTTAAATATTGGTAGGCTGTGGGTGTAGAAAATGTGCATTGAATGTGGGAATTGGAATGCATCAGAATGGTGGAGAAATCACTTTCTTTATTTAACTAGCCAAGTCAATTAAGAACACGTTTTTATTTACAATGACAGCCTACCAGGGAACAGTGGGTTAACTGCCTTGTTCAGGGGCAGAAGGACAGATTCAGGGGCAGAACAACTCAGCAACCTGCCCCCTCTACACTCTAACCACTAGGCTACCTACCTCCCCTACACTCTAACCACTAGGCTACCTACCGCCCCTACACTCTAACCACTAGGCTACCTGCCGCCCCTACACTCTAACCACTAGACTACCTGCCGCCCCTACACTCTAACCACTAGGCTACCTGCCGCCCGTACACTCTAACCATTAGACTACCTGCCGCCCCTACACTCTAACCACTAGGCTACCCTACCGCCCCTAAACTCTAACCACTAGGCTACCTGCCACCCCTACACTCTAACCACTAGGCTACCTGCCGCCTCTACACTTTAACCACTAGGCTACCTGCCGCCCCTACACTTTAACCACTAGGCTACCTGCCGCCCCTACACTCTAACCACTAGGCTACCTGCCTCCCCTACACTCTAACCACTAGGCTACCTACCGCCCCTACACTCTAACCACTAGGCTACCTGCCTCCCCTACACTCTAACCACTAGGCTACCTACCGCCCCTACACTCTAACCACTAGGCTACCTGCCGCCCCTACACTCTAACCACTAGGCTACCTGCCGCCCCTACACTCTAACCATTACACTACCTGCCGCCCCTACACTTTAACCACTAGGCTACCTGCAGCCCCTACACTCTAACCACTAGGCTACCTACCGCCCCTACACTCAAACCACTAGGCTACCTACCGCCCCTACACTCTAACCACTAGGCTACCTGCCGCCCCTACACTCTAACCATTAGACTACCTGCCGCCCCTACACTTTAACCACTAGGCTACCTGCCGTCCCATACACTCTAACCACTAGGCTACCTGCCGCCCCTACACTCTAACCACTAGGCTACCTGCCGCCCCTACACTCTAACCACTAGGCTTCCAGCCACCCCTACACTCTAACCACTAGGCTACCTGCCGCCCCTACACTCTAACCACTAGACTACCTGCCGCCCCTACACTTTAACCACTAGGCTACCTGCCGCCCCATACACTCTAACCACTAGGCTACCTGCCGCCCTACACTCTAACCACTAGGCTACCTGCCAACCCTACACTCTAACCACTAGGCTACCTGCCGCCTCTACACTCTAACCATTAGACTACCTGCCGCCCTACACTTTAACCACAAGACTACCTGCCGCCCCTACACTCTAACCACTAGACTACCTGCCACCCCTACACTTTAACCACTACTCTACCTGCCTCCCTACACTCTAACCACTAGACTACCTGCCTCCCTACACTTTAACCACTAGACTACCTGCCTCCCCTACACTTTAACCACTAGACTACCTGCCGCCCCTACACTCTAACCATTAGACTACCTGCCGCCCCTACACTTTAACCACAAGACTACCTGCCGCCCCTACACTATAACCACTAGACTACCTACCGCCCCTACACTCTAACCACTAGGCTACCTGCCGCCCCTACACTCTAACCATTAGACTACCTGCCGCCCCTACACTTTAACCACTAGGCTACCTGCCGTCCCATACACTCTAACCACTAGGCTACCTGCCGCCCCTACACTCTAACCACTAGGCTACCTGCCGCCCCTACACTCTAACCACTAGGCTTCCAGCCACCCCTACACTCTAACCACTAGGCTACCTGCCGCCCCTACACTCTAACCACTAGACTACCTGCCGCCCCTACACTTTAACCACTAGGCTACCTGCCGCCCCATACACTCTAACCACTAGGCTACCTGCCGCCCCTACACTCTAACCACTAGGCTACCTGCCAACCCTACACTCTAACCACTAGGCTACCTGCCGCCTCTACACTCTAACCATTAGACTACCTGCCGCCCCTACACTTTAACCACAAGACTACCTGCCGCCCCTACACTCTAACCACTAGACTACCTGCCACCCCTACACTTTAACCACTACTCTACCTGCCTCCCCTACACTCTAACCACTAGACTACCTGCCTCCCCTACACTTTAACCACTAGACTACCTGCCTCCCCTACACTCTAACCACTAGACTACCTGCCTCCCCTACACTTTAACCACTAGACTACCTGCCGCCCCTACACTCTAACCATTAGACTACCTGCCGCCCCTACACTTTAACCACAAGACTACCTGCCGCCCCTACACTATAACCACTAGACTACCTGCCACCCCTACACTCTAACCACTAGCATACCTGCCTCCCCTACACTCTAACCACTAGGCTACCTGCCGCCCCTACACTCTAACCACTAGGCTTCCAGCCACCCCTACACTCTAACCACTAGGCTACCTGCCGCCCCTACACTCTAACCACTAGACTACCTGCCGCCCCTACACTTTAACCACTAGGCTACCTGCCGCCCCATACACTCTAACCACTAGGCTACCTGCCGCCCCTACACTCTAACCACTAGGCTACCTGCCACCCCTACACTCTAACCACTAGGCTACCTGCCGCCTCTACACTCTAACCATTAGACTACCTGCCGCCCCTACACTTTAACCACAAGACTACCTGCCGCCCCTACACTCTAACCACTAGACTACCTGCCACCCCTACACTCTAACCACTAGGCTACCTGCAGCCCCTACACTCTAACCACTAGGCTACCTGCCGCCCCTACACTCTAACCACTAGACTACCTGCAGCCCCTACACTCTAACCACTAGGCTACCCTACCGCCCCTAAACTCTAACCACTAGGCTACCTGCCACCCCTACACTCTAACCACTAGGCTACCTGCCGCCTCTACACTTTAACCACTAGGCTACCTGCCGCCCCTACACTTTAACCACTAGGCTACCTGCCGCCCCTACACTCTAACCACTAGGCTACCTGCCGCCCCTACACTCTAACCACTAGGCTACCTACCGCCCCTACACTCTAACCACTAGGCTACCTGCCTCCCCTACACTCTAACCACTAGGCTACCTACCGCCCCTACACTCTAACCACTAGGCTACCTGCCGCCCCTACACTCTAACCATTACACTACCTGCCGCCCCTACACTTTAACCACTAGGCTACCTGCAGCCCCTACACTATAACCACTAGGCTACCTACCGCCCCCTACACTCAAACCACTAGGCTACCTACCGCCCTACACTCTAACCACTAGGCTACCTGCCGCCCCTACACTCTAACCATTAGACTACCTGCCGCCCCTACACTTTAACCACTAGGCTACCTGCCGTCCCATACACTCTAACCACTAGGCTACCTGCCGCCCCTACACTCTAACCACTAGGCTACCTGCCACCCCTACACTCTAACCACTAGGCTACCTGCCGCCTCTACACTCTAACCATTAGACTACCTGCCGCCCCTACACTTTAACCACAAGACTACCTGCCGCCCCTACACTCTAACCACTAGACTACCTGCCACCCCTACACTCTAACCACTAGGCTACCTGCAGCCCCTACACTCTAACCACTAGGCTACCTGCCGCCCCTACACTCTAACCACTAGGCTACCTGCCGCCCCTACACTCTAACCACTAGGCTACCTGCCGCCCCTACACTCTAACCACTAGGCTACCTGCCTCCCCTACACTTTAACCACTAGACTACCTGCCTCCCCTACACTCTAACCACTAGACTACCTGCCTCCCCTACACTTTAACCACTAGACTACCTGCCGCCCCTACACTCTAACCATTAGACTACCTGCCGCCCTACACTTTAACCACAAGACTACCTGCCGCCCTACACTATAACCACTAGACTACCTGCCACCCCTACACTCTAACCACTAGCATACCTGCCTCCCCTACACTCTAACCACTAGGCTACCTGCCGCCCCTACACTCTAACCACTAGGCTTCCAGCCACCCCTACACTCTAACCACTAGGCTACCTGCCGCCCCTACACTCTAACCACTAGACTACCTGCCGCCCTACACTTTAACCACTAGGCTACCTGCCGCCCCATACACTCTAACCACTAGGCTACCTGCCGCCCCTACACTCTAACCACTAGGCTACCTGCCACCCCTACACTCTAACCACTAGGCTACCTGCCGCCTCTACACTCTAACCATTAGACTACCTGCCGCCCCTACACTTTAACCACAAGACTACCTGCCGCCCTACACTCTAACCACTAGACTACCTGCCACCCCTACACTCTAACCACTAGGCTACCTGCAGCCACTACACTCTAACCACTAGGCTACCTGCCGCCCCCTACACTCTAACCACTAGACTACCTGCAGCCCCTACACTCTAACCACTAGGCTACCCTACCGCCCCTAAACTCTAACCACTAGGCTACCTGCCACCCCTACACTCTAACCACTAGGCTACCTGCCGCCTCTACACTTTAACCACTAGGCTACCTGCCGCCCCTACACTTTAACCACTAGGCTACCTGCCGCCCCTACACTCTAACCACTAGGCTACCTGCCGCCCCTACACTCTAACCACTAGGCTACCTACCGCCCTACACTCTAACCACTAGGCTACCTGCCTCCCTACACTCTAACCACTAGGCTACCTACCGCCCTACACTCTAACCACTAGGCTACCTGCCGCCCTACACTCTAACCATTACACTACCTGCCGCCCCTACACTTTAACCACTAGGCTACCTGCAGCCCCTACACTCTAACCACTAGGCTACCTACCGCCCCTACACTCAAACCACTAGGCTACCTACCGCCCCTACACTCTAACCACTAGGCTACCTGCCGCCCCTACACTCTAACCATTAGACTACCTGCCGCCCCTACACTTTAACCACTAGGCTACCTGCCGTCCCATACACTCTAACCACTAGGCTACCTGCCGCCCCTACACTCTAACCACTAGGCTACCTGCCACCCCTACACTCTAACCACTAGGCTACCTGCCGCCTCTACACTCTAACCATTAGACTACCTGCCGCCCCTACACTTTAACCACAAGACTACCTGCCGCCCCTACACTCTAACCACTAGACTACCTGCCACCCCTACACTCTAACCACTAGGCTACCTGCAGCCCCTACACTCTAACCACTAGGCTACCTGCCGCCCCTACACTCTAACCACTAGGCTACCTGCCGCCCCTACACTCTAACCACTAGGCTACCTGCCGCCCCTACACTCTAACCACTAGGCTACCTGCCGCCCCTACACTCTAATCACTAGACTACCTGCCTCCCCTACACTCTAACCAGTAGGCTACCTGCCGCCCCTACACTTTAACCACTAGACTACCTGCCTCCCCTACACTTTAACCACTACTCTACCTGCCTCCCCTACACTCTAACCACTAGACTACCTGCCTCCCCTACACTTTAACCACTAGACTACCTGCCTCCCCTACACTCTAACCACTAGACTACCTGCCTCCCCTACACTTTAACCACTAGACTACCTGCCGCCCCTACACTCTAACCATTAGACTACCTGCCGCCCCTACACTTTAACCACAAGACTACCTGCCGCCCCTACACTCTAACCACTAGACTACCTGCCACCCCTACACTCTAACCACTAGCATACCTGCCTCCCCTACACTCTAACCACTAGGCTACCTGCCGCCCCTACACTCTAACCACTAGGCTTCCAGCCACCCCTACACTCTAACCACTAGGCTACCTGCCGCCCCTACACTCTAACCACTAGGCTACCTGCCGCCCCTACACTCTAACCACTAGGCTACCTGCCGCCCCTACACTCTAACCATTAGGCTACCTGCCGCCCCTACACTCTAACCACTAGGCTACCTGCCGCCCCTACACTCTAACCACTAGACTACCTGCCTCCCCTACACTTTAACCACTAGGCTACCTGCCGCCCATACACTTTAACCACTAGACTCCCTGCCTCCCCTACACTTTAACCACTAGACTACGTGCCTCCCCTACACTCTAACCACTAGGCTACCTGCCGCCCCTACACTCTAACCACTAGGCTACCTGCCGCCCCCTACACTCTAACCACTAGGCTACCTGCCGCCCCTACACTCTAACCACTAGGCTACCTGCCCCTACACTCTAACCACTAGGCTACCTGCCGCCCTACACTCTAACCACTAGGCTACCTGCCTCCCTACACTTTAACCACTAGGCTACCTGCCGCCCATACACTTTAACCACTAGACTCCCTGCCTCCCCTACACTTTAACCACTAGACTACGTGCCTCCCCTACACTCTAACCACTAGGCTACCTGCCGCCTCTACACTCTAACCATTAGACTACCTGCCGCCCCTACACTTTAACCACAAGACTACCTGCCGCCCCTACACTCTAACCACTAGACTACCTGCCACCCCTACACTCTAACCACTAGGCTACCTGCAGCCCCTACACTCTAACCACTAGGCTACCTGCCGCCCCTACACTCTAACCACTAGGCTACCTGCCTCCCCTACACTCTAACCACTAGGCTACCTGCCGCCCCTACACTCTAACCACTAGGCTACCTGCCGCCCCTACACTCTAACCACTAGACTACCTGCCTCCCCTACACTCTCTAACCAGTAGGCTACCTGCCGCCCTACACTTTAACCACTAGACTACCTGCCTCCCCTACACTTTAACCACTACTCTACCTGCCTCCCTACACTCTAACCACTAGACTACCTGCCTCCCTACACTAACCACTAGACTACCTGCCTCCCCTACACTTTAACCACTAGACTACCTGCCGCCCCTACACTCTAACCATTAGACTACCTGCCGCCCTACACTCTAACCACTAGACTACCTGCCACCCCTACACTCTAACCACTAGCATACCTGCCTCCCTACACTCTAACCACTAGGCTTCCAGCCACCCCTACACTCTAACCACTAGGCTACCTGCCGCCCCTACACTCTAACCACTAGGCTACCTGCCGCCCCTACACTCTAACCACTAGGCTACCTGCCGCCCCTACACTCTAACCAATAGGCTACCTGCCGCCCCTACACTCTAACCACTAGACTACCTGCCGCCCCTACACTCTAACCACTAGACTACCTGCCTCCCCTACACTTTAACCACTAGGCTACCTGCCGCCCATACACTTTAACCACTAGACTCCCTGCCTCCCCTACACTTTAACCACTAGGCTACGTGCCGCCCCTACACTCTAACCACTAGGCTACCTGCCGCCCCTACACTCTAACCACTAGGCTACCTGCCGCCCTACACTCTAACCACTAGGCTACCTGCCGCCCCTACACTCTAACCACTAGGCTACCTGCCGCCCCTACACTCTAACCTCTAGGCTACCTGCCTGCCTCCCCTACACTTTAACCACTAGGCTACCTGCCGCCCATACACTTTAACCACTAGACTCCTGCCTCCCTACACTTTAACCACTAGACTACGTGCCCTCCCCTACACTCTAACCACTAGGCTACCTGCCGCCCCTACACTCTAACCACTAGGCTACCTGCCGCCCCTACACTCTAACCACTAGACTACCTGCCTCCCCTACACTCTAACCAGTAGGATACCTGCCGCCCCTACACTTTAACCACTAGACTACCTTCCTCCCCTACACTTTAACCACTACTCTACCTGCCTCCCCTACACTCTAACCACTAGACTACCTGCCTCCCCTACACTTTAACCACTAGACTACCTGCCTCCCCTACACTCTAACCACTAGACTACCTGCCTCCCCTACACTTTAACCACTAGACTACCTGTCGCCCCTACACTCTAACCATTAGACTACCTGCCGCCCCTACACTCTAACCACTAGACTACCTGCCTCCCCTACACTTTAACCACTAGACTACCTGTCGCCCCTACACTCTAACCATTAGACTACCTGCCGCCCCTACACTTTAACCACAAGACTACCTGCCGCCCCTACACTCTAACCAATAGGCTACCTGCCGCCCCTACACTCTAACCACTAGACTACCTGCCGCCCCTACACTCTAACCACTAGACTACCTGCCTCCCCTACACTTTAACCACTAGGCTACCTGCCGCCTCTACACTCTAACCATTAGACTACCTGCCGCCCCTACACTTTAACCACAAGACTACCTGCCGCCCCTACACTCTAACCACTAGACTACCTGCCACCCCTACACTCTAACCACTAGGCTACCTGCAGCCCCTACACTCTAACCACTAGGCTACCTGCCGCCCCTACACTCTAACCACTAGGCTACCTGCCTCCCCTACACTCTAACCACTAGGCTACCTGCCGCCCCTACACTCTAACCACTAGGCTACCTGCCGCCCCTACACTCTAACCACTAGACTACCTGCCTCCCCTACACTCTAACCAGTAGGCTACCTGCCGCCCCTACACTTTAACCACTAGACTACCTGCCTCCCCTACACTTTAACCACTACTCTACCTGCCTCCCCTACACTCTAACCACTAGACTACCTGCCTCCCCTACACTTTAACCACTAGACTACCTGCCTCCCCTACACTAACCACTAGACTACCTGCCTCCCCTACACTTTAACCACTAGACTACCTGCCGCCCCTACACTCTAACCATTAGACTACCTGCCGCCCCTACACTTTAACCACAAGACTACCTGCCGCCCCTACACTCTAACCACTAGACTACCTGCCACCCCTACACTCTAACCACTAGCATACCTGCCTCCCCTACACTCTAACCACTAGGCTTCCAGCCACCCCTACACTCTAACCACTAGGCTACCTGCCGCCCCTACACTCTAACCACTAGGCTACCTGCCGCCCCTACACTCTAACCACTAGGCTACCTGCCGCCCCTACACTCTAACCAATAGGCTACCTGCCGCCCCTACACTCTAACCACTAGACTACCTGCCGCCCCTACACTCTAACCACTAGACTACCTGCCTCCCCTACACTTTAACCACTAGGCTACCTGCCGCCCATACACTTTAACCACTAGACTCCCTGCCTCCCCTACACTTTAACCACTAGACTACGTGCCGCCCCTACACTCTAACCACTAGGCTACCTGCCGCCCCTACACTCTAACCACTAGGCTACCTGCCGCCCCTACACTCTAACCACTAGGCTACCTGCCGCCCCTACACTCTAACCACTAGGCTACCTGCCGCCCCTACACTCTAACCTCTAGGCTACCTGCCTCCCCTACACTTTAACCACTAGGCTACCTGCCGCCCATACACTTTAACCACTAGACTCCCTGCCTCCCCTACACTTTAACCACTAGACTACGTGCCTCCCCTACACTCTAACCACTAGGCTACCTGCCGCCCCTACACTCTAACCACTAGGCTACCTGCCGCCCCTACACTCTAACCACTAGACTACCTGCCTCCCCTACACTCTAACCAGTAGGATACCTGCCGCCCCTACACTTTAACCACTAGACTACCTTCCTCCCCTACACTTTAACCACTACTCTACCTGCCTCCCCTACACTCTAACCACTAGACTACCTGCCTCCCCTACACTTTAACCACTAGACTACCTGCCTCCCCTACACTCTAACCACTAGACTACCTGCCTCCCCTACACTTTAACCACTAGACTACCTGTCGCCCCTACACTCTAACCATTAGACTACCTGCCGCCCCTACACTTTAACCACAAGACTACCTGCCGCCCCTACACTCTAACCACTAGACTACCTGCCACCCCTACACTCTAACCACTAGGATACCTGCCTCCCCTACACTCTAACCACTAGGCTACCTGCCGCCCCTACACTCTAACCACTAGGCTTCCTGCCACCCCTACACTCTAACCACTAGGCTACCTGCCGCCCCTACACTCTAACCACTAGGCTACCTGCCGCCCCTACACTCTAACCACTAGGCTACCTGCCGCCCCTACACTCTAACCACTAGGCTACCTGCCGCCCCTACACTCTAACCACTAGGCTACCTGCCGCCCCTACACTCTAACCACTAGACTACCTGCCTCCCCTACACTCTAACCACTAGGCTACCTGCCGCCCATACACTTTAACCACTAGACTCCCTGCCTCCCCTACACTTTAACCACTAGACTACCTGCCTCCCCTATACTCTAACCACTAGACTACCTGCCTCCCCTACACTTTAACCACTAGACTACCTGCCTCCCCTACACTTTAACCACTAGACTACGTGCCTCCCCTACACTCTAACCACTAGACTACCTGCCTCCCCTACACTCTAACCACTAGACTACCTGCCTCCCCTACACTCTAACCACTAGACTACCTGCCTCCCCTACACTTGAACCACTAGACTACCTGCCACCCCTACACTCTAACCACTAGGCTACCTGCCACCCCTACACTCTAACCACTAGGCTTCCTGCCTTACTCAGTAACTGGTTCCATTGATCTGTTATAGCAGATTTCTTATAACAGCATGCCAGATGTGTTTGGTTTATTTTTTATTCTAGTTAGTCTCCGGGTTCTGTTTGTAGAATGTGATTTGAAATGTAAAATTTTGCAAATGGGAGTAGGTCCAGGGTGTCTGGGATGATGGTGTTCATGTGAGCCATTACCAGCCTTTGAAAGCATTTCATGACTATAGATAGTGGTTCTTGGGCACAGGTACTATGGTGGTCTGTTTGCAACAAGTTTGTATTACAGACTGGGTCAGGGATAGGTTATGATTTATTCTATGATAGGCTTGTATAGAATCTGTTCGAGGCTTTGATGGATAACCAGTAGAACGAGTCCTCAGGAGGGGGGGATTCTTCTTTGGGACATGAACTGTTGAATCCTTTGGTGCACCATATTCATACCACAAAGGCTGTGTTCCAAATCGAGAGCTTAGTTCTGTCTGAAAAAAAGAAGATGTTTCTACGATAATTGGCATTAAAGTTCCCGAACCCTCATTGGTTTGAATGGTGTCAGCTATATTTACGTTGTATTTAAAAAAAAAAAAAAACTTAATAACATGAATTAAGTTATTTAGAGTACTATCAAGGTAGAGCACATTGAATAGAACATGTCTATGTCAATAACTCAATTTTGACAAAAATGCACCTTATTCCCACATAGTGCACTTTCATAATGCAAACTATGGGCTCTGGTCAGATGTAGTGCACTATATAAGGAATAGTGTGCAATTTGGGACGCAAACAACATTTCAGTCACACTGCCATGGTTTCTGTGTTTCTCTGTTTCATTTGAACGGAGCGGAACTTTCAACTCATTTTGATTGAAGTGTTCGGGTAAACCAGTTCCTTCTAGCATTTAATATCAGAGACCGGAGCAAAGATAGATCAATGCTCCGGGTGAAATGGCAGAAAACAGAGCAGAAAGGGGCACGATAATGATCGGGAGTTGTGACACTTTAAGACAGACCAGCGTAGCCTACTTGTAGGTGACATAGCGTACATAAACTGATATGAGCTGGTGAGTAACCAAGCAGGAAGCTGGGAAGAAGGGAAAACCATAGCCTACTTGTAGGTGACATAGCGTACATGAACTGATATGAGCTGGTGAGTAACCAAGCAGGAAGCTGGGAAGAAGGGAAAACCCCCACCATGACCTGTCATTTGCCGTGAACGATGCCTGCAGCGACCTAGAGGCTCAGCCTGGTAAAACAGACATTTGCCTGGAGGCCATTTTTCAGATATTCCCCCACTCTTTTTTTTTTTTTTTTTTCCATTTGAAGAAAATAAGTCTTTCTGAAGTCTAATGCCACTAAATTCACTAGAACATATTGTTGGACTTATAAGTTATCTTGTTTTTATTGGAAATCAGGGCAAGGAGAGATATTCTGTAAGTAATAAGATATGTGAGCTCTTGCTGAGCTTTTTAACACCTACCACTGCCAATGGCAGACTGCACTGCCATGTTGTCAACACTGCCATGGATCATTTCAATGTTCTAGCACCTTGTACAGTTGCAATATGTTGTATGTGGTTGAAATATGCTATTTGTGATATAATGGATAACTGTGGCAAGATCATCAGAATTAGGAATGCCCATCTTTGATTGTACAAGGGTCGCTCTTGAATTGTGGTGACATTTGTGTCCCTCTGCAACCATGAAAAACACTTGAACATTACATATGTTTATACATAATACATGTTTTTTTTTAAATATTGGACTGTTAAATCACTGATAAAACATAAAGCAAGTCCTTTATCCTGCAATACTTTATGTTAATATCTCTTCAGTGTTCCCTTTGTGTTTACAAAGCTCTACTGCACCAGCTTCTGAGTTATACTTACCTTCGTTGTTAAAACAGGAGATACCAAACCCCCGTTCACAAGGTTGGTCAACTCTTGAGGTTCCTCGGGTCTCCACCGAACCGGATACATCTGTTTTTTTAGTTTTAATGCACCTCATTGCTGGAACCAACTACAAAATATATCACAATTGGATGTTCCGGTCCCGCTCAGGCAATTTAAAATATTGATTGGGGCCCTTCTTATTGAGGAATGTAAATGTTTTTCTTGAATATTTGTGTTGTACTGTACTTTACTTGTTTTATATGCTATTAGATTTGTTTATTTCTCATTGGTGACTCTCTGCTTAAATAAAGGGCTGTGTTGCTCAATGGGGGCTGGCTGGGGGTACATTTCTCCCGGCTAACACGGCTGATTGTTCAATCCCGTCACACGCTCCACTTAGGCAGGCAGGCAGCAGGCAGGCAGGCAGGCAATCATGTGCATGTGGAGGCAGAGAGGCAGAGAGCTACAGAGATCGATGGCTCAGCTTTGCACATTCCCTGGGCTGGTTGAGGACCTCTCTGGACCATATCAACCTGACAGAGAGGAGGCTGAAGCTGAGGACCTCTCTGGACCATATCAAATGAAAACAAATTATATTTGTCACATGCTTCGTAAAACAACAGGTTTAGACTAAAAGTGAAATGATTATTATTATTTTCCAACCGTGCAGAGAGTAAGATAAAGATTCAAACAAAACAATACAGAATATAAATAGTTACACGAGGAATACATAAATACACTATGAATAAATGCAAAATATATATTTAACCCTTATTTTACCAGGTAAGTTGACTGAGAACACATTCTCATTGACAGCAACGACCTGGGGAATAGTTGGCAGGAGTGGGGATGAATGAACCAATTAGAAGCTGGGGATGATTAGGTGGCCATGATGGTATGAGGGTCAGATTGGGACTGTAGCTAGAGCACCAGGGTTAACACCCCTACTCTCACAATAAGTGCCATGGGATCTGTAGTAACCACAGAGAGTCAGTACACACCCTTTAACAGCCCTTCTGACAGATGGCACCCGGCAGAAAGCGTTTCTCCTACTGGTCTCCGATCCAGGGACCAACCAGGAACAACCCTGAGGCAAGCCAGCAGTGGGATGCAGGGTGGTATGCTGCTGGTCAATGCGCAGGGGTACGAGATAATTGAGGTGGTAATTGAGGTGGCTATGTACATTAAGGTAAGGGTAAAGTTACTAGGCAACAGGATAGATAAACAGTATCAGCAGCATAAGTGGTGAGTGTGAAAGAGAGTGTGTGTGTTAGAGAGTGTGTGTGTGGCATCTGTATGCATGTGTGCACCTTTTTTGTGTGTGTGGGCATATGTAGTGTATGTATGTGCAAGAGAGTTAGTAATTTTTTTTGTCAGTGCAGGTAGTCTGGGTTGCCATTTGATTATCTATTTAGCAGTCTTGTTTTGCAGTATTAAGGCTTGGAGGTAGAAGCTGTTCAGGGTCCTATTGGTTCCAGACTTGGTTCACTGGTACCACTTGCTGTTCTCTTTGCTACGGAACGGTCTATGGCTTGGGTGGCTGGAGTCTTTGACAATTTTTTGGGGCCTTCCTCTGACACTGCCTGGTATAGAGGTCCTGGATCGCAGGGAGCTCGGACTCAGTGATGTACTGGGCCGTACACACTACCCTCTGTAGCACCTTGCAGTTGACGTACCAAGCGGTGATGCAGCCAGTCAAGATCCTCTCAATGACGCAGCTTTAGAACTTTTAAGTATCTGAGGGCCAATGCCAAATCTTTTCAGCCTCCTGAGGTTGAAGAGGTGTGGTCGTTTTTGTTATATAGACACCATGCTCAGTACAGTGGATGTATAGTTGCCTACCATCACCGCCTGAGGGCGAACTGTCAAGAAGTTCAGGATCCAGTTGCAGAGGGAGGTGTTTAGTCCCAGGATCCTTAGCTTAGTGATGAGCTTGGAGGTTACTATGGTGTTGAACGCTGAGCTGTAGACAATGAACAGCATTCTTACACAGGTGTTCCTTTTGTCCAGGTGGGAAAGGGCAGCGTAGTGTTGCTATAGAGATTGTATCATCAGTGGATTTGTTGGGGCGGTATGCAAATTGAAGTAGGCCCAGGGTGTCTGGGATGTTGGGTTTGATGTGGACCATTACCACGCTTTCAAAGCATTTCAAGGCTATAGATAGTCGTTCTTGGGCACAGGGACTATGGTGGTCTGTTTGAAACAAGTTGGTATTACAGACTGAGTTGGGGACAGGTTGAAAATGTCAGCGAAGACACTTACCAACTGGTCAGCACATGCCTTTAAATCCTTCTGGCCCCGCGGCCTTGCAAATGTTCACCTGTTTAAAAGTCTTACTCACATCGGCTACGGAGAGGGAGATCACATAGTCGTGCGGAACAGCTGGTGCTCTCATACATGGTTCAGTGATGCTTGCCTCAAAGCAAGCATTGAAGGAATTTAACTCATCTGTTAGGCTTGCGTCACTGGGCAGCTTATGGCTGGGTTTTCTTTTTTAATCTGTGATAGTTCTCAAGCCCTGACACATCTGTTGAGCATCATCAGAGGTTGTAGCAGGATTTATTACAAGCGTCCAAATTAGTGTCCTGCTCCTTGAAAGTGGCAGCTCTAGCCTTAAGCTCAGTGCGGATGTTGCCTGTAATCCATGGCTTCTGGTTGGGGTATGTACAGTGATTGTGGGACGATGTCATTGATGAATTTATTATTGAAGCCGGTGACTGATATGGTAAACTCCTCTATGTTATCAGATGAATCCTGGAACATTTTCCAGTTTGTGCTAGCGAAACAGTCCTGTAGCTTAGCATCCGCTTCTTCTGACCACTTCCGTGTTGAGTGAGTCACTGGTACTTCCTGTTTGAGTTTTTGCTTGTAAGCAGGAAGAAGGAGGATTGAGTTATAATCGTATTTGCCAAACAGAGGGTGAGGGACGAGTTTTTACGCGTTTCTGTGTGTGGAAAATAAACGTGATCTAGAGTTTTGTAGTTGCACAGGTGACATACTGATAAAAGTGTGATAAAATGGATTTCAGTTTCCCTGCATTTGTTGTATTTATATGTATGCATTATGGATTCCCATTAGCTGCTGCCAGATTTATATCATTTCAAAACATTACAATACATTGACAGATTTAACAACACACTGTGAGGCCTCAGGCCCCTACTCCATAACATACAGTATCTACAGTACTAAATCCATGTGTATGTGTGTATAGTGCGCATGTTATCGTATGTCTGTGTATGCATGTGCCTGTGCCTATGTTTGTGTTGCTTCACAGTCCCCACTGTTCCATAAGGTGTTTTTTTAATATATATTTTTTTTAAATCTAATTTTACTGCTTGCATCAGTTTCTTGATGTGGAATAGAGTTCCATGTAGTTGTGGCTCTATATAGTACTGTGCACTTCCCATTGTCTGTTCTGGACTTGGGGACTGTGAAGATACCTCTTGTGGCATGTCTTGTGGGGTACAACATACATGGGTGTCCGAGCTGTGTGCCAGTAGTTCAAACAGACAGCTCTGTGCATTCAACATGTTCAAAACCTCTCATAAATACAAGTAGTGATAAAGTCCATCTCTCCTCCACTTTGAGCCAGGAGAGATTGACATGCATATTAATGTTTGCTCTCTGTGTACATCCAAGGGCCAGCCATGCTGCCCTGTTCTGAGACAATTACAATTTTCCTAAGTCCTTTTTTGTAGCACCTGACCACACGACTGAACAGTAGTCAAGGTGCGACAAAACTAGGGCCTGTAGGACTTGCCTTGTTGATAGTGTTGTTAAGAAGGTAGAAACTAGAGCCTGTAGGACCTGCCTTGTTGATAGTGTTGTTAAGAAGGCAGAGCAACACTTTATTATGGACAGACTTCTCCACATCTAAGCTACTGTTGTCAATATGCTTTGACCATGACAGTTTACAATACAGGGTTACTCCAATCAGTTTAGTCATCTGAACTTGCTCAATTTCAATTTTATTTATTACAATATTTAGTTGTTAAGGGTTTAGTGAATGATTTGTCCCAAATACAATGTTTTTAGTTTTAGAAATATTTAAGGCTAACTTATTCCTTGCCACCCACTCTGAAACTACAGTGCCTTGCTTGATTTTTATTTGGATTTCATGTAATGGACATACACAAAATAGTCCAAATTGGTGAAGTGAAATGGAAAAAATGACTTGTTTCATAAAATAAAATAAAAACTGTTTTTTTAATTGGTGCGTTCATATGTACTCATCCCCTTTGGAGATCTCCAAACAGGCCAGGGACAAAGTTGTGGAGAAGAGGAGATCAGGGTTGGGTTATAAAAAACTAACTGAAACTTTGAACATCCCACGGAGCACCATTAAATCAATAAACATTTTTTTTAAAGAATATGGCACCACAACAAACCTGTCGAGAGAGGGCCGCCGACCAAAACACACAGACCAGGTAAGGAGGGCATTAATCAAAGAGCCAACAAAAGAGAACGATACCCCTGAAGGAGCTGCAACGCTCCACAGCGGAGATTGGAGCATCTGTCCATAGGACCACTTTAAGCTGTACACTCCACAGAACTGGGATTTACGGAAGAGTGGCCAGAAAAAAGTCAGACACGTTTGGTGTTTGTCAAAAGGCATGTGGGAGACTCCCCAAACATATGGAAGAAGGTACTCAGATGAGACTAAAATTGAGCGTTTTGGTCATCAAGGAAAACGCTATGTCTCCTGCAAACCCAACACCTCTCATCACCCCGAGAAAACCATTCCCACAGTGAAGCATGGTGGTGGAAACAACATGCTGTGGGGATGTTTGTCATCAGCAGGGACTGAGAAACTGGTCAGAATTTAAGGTATGATGGATGGAGCTAAATGCAGGGAATTGTTGAGGGAAACCTGTTTCATTCTTCCAGACATTTGAGACTGAGACGGAGGTTCACCTTCCAGTAGGACAATGACCCTAAACATACTGCTAAAGCAACACTTGAGTGGTTTAAGGGGAAACATTTACATGTCTTGGAATGGTCTAGTCAAAACCCAGACCTAAATCCTATTGAGAATCTGTGGTATGACTTAAAGATTGCTGTATACAAGCAGAACCCATCCAACTTGAAGGAGCTGAAAATAATCCCAGTGGCTAGATGTACCAAGCTTATAGAGACATACCCTAAGACACTTGCAGTAATTGCTGAAAAAGGAGGCTCTACAAAGTATTGACATTGGGGGGGTGAATAGTTATGCACACTCAAGTTGTATTTTTTGGTCTTATTTCTTGTTTGGTTCACAATAAAAAAGATTTTGCTTCTTCAATGTGGTAAGCATGTTGTCTACATCAAATGATACAAACACCCAATAATAAAATTTTAAATCCAGTTTTAAAACTTGTTAGGGAAGTGCTCCCGCTGTGGGAACATCAATCAGCGGAAATTTCAAGTGCGCCACCTATAGTTTTTGATAAAACTCAAACTTTCATTAAAATCCACATACAATGTACTGAATTAAAGCTACACTCGTTGTGAATCTATCCACCAAGTCAGATTTGTAAAATGCTTTTCGGCGAAAGCATGAGAAGCTATTATCTGATAACATGTACCCCCAAAATACTGCAACGTCACCTAACAACAGATTTTGCGATAGCCGGGGCTACCCAAAACGCAGAAATAAAATATAAAACATTCATTACCTTTGACGAGCTTCTTTCTTGGCACTCCTAGATGTCCCATAAACATCATTTTGGGTCTTTTTTCGATTAAATCGGTCCATATATAGCCTAGATATCGATCTATGAAGAGTGTGTGATCAACGAAAAAAATAGCGTTTTTTAACGTAACGTCATTTTTTTTTAATTAAAAAAGTCGACGATAAACTTTCACAAAACACTTCGAAATACTTTTGTAATGCAACTTTAGGTATTAGTAAACGTTAATAAGCGATCGAATTGATTACGAGGTGAAGTATATTCTATAGCTGTCCGTCTGGAAATAATGTCCGGGTAAATCTCAACCAAAATATCCGGTCGGATACCTGAAGAAATGGCTTGTCTCGTCTTCGTTTGACCAAGAAACAAAGACTAGGCAAATGACAAGACTGTTGACATCGTGTGGAAGCTGTAGGTATTGCAACCTCGACCTCATTTAATCTGGGTCACCTTTAACAATTGTTTGAAGAGGCGCATGGATATTTTTTTCCCTTTTTAGTGATCAGATTTTCCTGCACTTTTCGATGAAACGCACGTTCTGTTATAGTCACAGCCGTGATTTAACCAGTTTTAGAAACGTCTGAGTGTTTTCTATCCACACATACTAATCATATGCATATACTATATTCCTGGCATGAGTAGCAGGGCGCTGAAATGTTGCGCGATTTTTAACAAAAAGCTGCGAAAATTCGCAGCCTCCCTAAGAGGTTTTAAGGCAACAAAATAGGAAAAATGCCAAGTGGGTGAATACTTTCGCAAGACAAGCCACAGTGCTGCAATCATTTCAGTCACTGTGGTAAATGACGTGTATAGTATTGAGTCATCCGCGTACATAGACACTGTGGCTTTACTCAAAGTCAGTGGCACGTCGAAAGTAAAGATTGAAAAAAAGAGCCTAACCAGCTACCCTGGGGAATTCCTGATTCTACCTGGATTGTGTTTGAGAGGATTCCGTTAATAAAGAACACCCTCTGTGTTCTGTTAGACAGGAAACTCTTTATCCACACTATAGCAGGGGGTGTAAAGCCATAACACATACGTTTTTCCAGCAGCAGACGATGATCGATAATGTCAAAAGCTGCACTGAAGTCTAACAAGACAGCCCCCACAATAATTGTATCATCAGTTTCTCTCAGCCAATCACCAGTCATGTGTGTAAGTGCTGTGCTTGTTGAGTGTCCTTCCCTATAAGCATTCTGAAAGTCTGTTGTCAATTTGTTTACTGTGAAATAGCATTGTATCTGGTCAAACAATTTTTTTTCCAGAAGTTTACTAAGTGTTAGTAACAGGCTGATTGGTCGGCTACTTGAGCCAGTAAAGGGGGCTTTACTATTCTTGTGTAACGGAATGACTTTAGCTTCCCTCTAGGCCTGAGGCCACACACTTTCTAGTAGGCTTAAATTGAAGATGTGGAAAATAGGAGTGCCGATATCGTCTGCTATTATCCTCAGTAAATTTCCATCCAGATTGTCAGACCCCGATGGCTTGTCATTGTTGATAGACAATAATACTTTTTTCACCTCCTCCACACTGACTTTACGGAATTCAAAATTACAATTGTTGTCTTTCATAATTTGGTCAGATGTGTAGTGTCAGCGTTTGTTGCTGGCATGTCATCCCTAAGTTTGATAATCTTGCCAATCTTGCCAATGAAAAAGTCATTAAAGTAGTTGGCAATATCAGTGGGCTTTGTGATGAATGAGCCATCTGATTCAATGAGTGATGGGAGCTGAGTTGGCTTTTTTTCCCCAAAATGTAATTTAAGGTTCCCCAAAGCTTTTTACTATCATTCTTCATATCATTTATCTTTGTTTCATAGTATAGTTTATTATATAGTTTATTTTTATTTAGTTTAATCACGAGATTTATTTATTTGCAGTACGTTTGCCAATCAGTTGGGCTGCCAATTCCTCATCAATTCAAGGGGATTTACTGTAATCTTCTTAAAGAGTGCTGGATTATTAGTAACTGGGATAAGTCATTTCAGAAATGCGTCAAGTGCAGTGTCTGGTTGCTCATCATTACACACCACAGACCAGCAAATATTATTTACATCAACATATGAATCACTACAAATGTAATCTATGACCTCTCGTACACTATATTAGGCCCAGTCTTTGGAACTGTGGTTTTTCTAGATATGGCTACTATATTGTGATCAATACATCCTATGGATTTAGATACTGCTTTAAAGCAAATATCTGCAGCATTAGTAAAGATGTGATCAATACATGTTGATGATTTAATGCCTGTGCTGTTTGTAACTACCCTGGTAGATTGACTGACGACCTAAACTGAAGGCACTGGTTGCAGTTTAATAAAGTTTTCTTTTCTTTTGATTTATTTCACCTTTATTTAACCAGGTAGGCAAGTAGAGAACAAGTTCTCATTTACAATTGCGACCTGGCCGAGATAAAGCAAAGTAGTTCGACACATACAACGACACAGAGTTACACATGGAGTAAAACAAACATACAGTCAATAATACAGTAGAAACAAGCCTATATACGATGTGAGCAAATGAGGTGAGATAAGGGAGGTAAAGGCAAAAAAAGGCCATGGTGGCAAAGTAAATACAATATAGCAAGAAAAACACTGGAATAGTATATTTGCAGTGGAAGAATGTGCAAAGTAGAAATAAAATAATGTGGTGCAAAGGAGCAAATTAAATAAATAAATAAATAAAATGAAATAAATACAGTAGGGGAAGAGGTAGTAGTTTGGGCTAAATTATAGATGGGCTATGTACAGGTGCAGTAATCTGTGAGCTGCTCTGACAGCTGGTGCTTAAAGCTAGTGAGGGAGATAAGTGTTTCCAGTTTCAGAGATTTTTGCAGTTTGTTCCAGTCATTGGCAGCAGAGAACTGGAAGGAGAGGCGGCCAAAGAAAAAATGTTTTGGGGGTGACCAGAGAGATATACCCGCTGGAGCGCGTACTACAGGTGGGTGCTGCTATGGTGACCAGCGAGCTGAGCTAAGGCGGGGCTTTACCTAGCATGGTATTGTAGATGACATGGAGCCAGTGGGTTTGGCGACGAGTATGAAGCGAGGGCCAGCCAACGAGAGCGTACAGGTCGCAATGGTGAGTAGTATATGGGGCTTTGGTGACAAAACGGATGGCATTGTGATAGAATGCATCCAATTTGTTGAGTAGGGTATTGGAGGCTATTTTGTAAATGACATCACCGAAGTCGAGGATTGGTAGGATGGTCAGTTTACAAGGGTATATTTGGCAGCATGAGTGAAGGATGTTTTGTTGCAAAATGGGAAGCCCATTCTAGATTTAACTTTGGATTGGTGATGTTTGATGTGGGTCTGGAAGGAGAGTTTACAGTCTAACCAGACACCTAGGTATTTGTAGTTGTCCACGTATTCTAAGTCAGAGCCGTCCAGAGTAGTGATGTTGGACAGGCGGGCAGGCGCAGACAGCGATCGGGTTGAAGAGCATGCATTTAGTTTTACTTGTATTTAAGAGCAATTGGAGGCCATGGAAGGCGAGTTGTATGGCATTGAAGCTTGCTTGGAGGGTTGTTAACACAGTGTCCAAAGAAGGGCCAGAAGAATACAGAATGGTGTCATCTGCGTAGAGGTGGATCAGAGGCTCACCAGCAGCAAGAGCGACATCATTGATGTATACAGAGAAGAGAGTCGGTCCAAGAATGGAAACCTGTGGCACCCCCATAGACACTGCCAGGGGTCCGGACAACAGACCCTCTGATTTGACACACTGAACTCTATCAGAGAAGTAGTTGGTGAACCAGGCAATGCAATCATTTGAGAAACCAAGGCTGTTGAGTCTGCCAATAAGAATGCGGTGATGGACAGAGTCCAAAACCTTGGCCAGATCAATGAATACGGCTGCACAGTAATGTTTCTTATCGATGGCGGTTAAGACATCGTTTAGGACCTTGAGCGTGGCTGAGGTGCACCCATGACCAGCTCTGAAACCAGATTGCATAGCAGAGAGGGTATGGTGAGATTCGAAATGGTCGGTAATCTGTTTGTTGACTTGGCTTTTGAAGACCTTAGAAAGGCAGGGTAGGATAGATATAGGTCTGTAGCAGTTTGGGTCAAGAGTGTCCCCCCCTTTGATGATGGGGATGACCGCAGCTGCTTTCCAATCTTTGGGAATCTCAGACGACATGACGTTGAACAGGCTAGTAATTGGGGTGGCAACAATTTCGGCAGATAATTTTAGAAAGAAAGGGTCCAGATTGTCTAGCATGGTTGATTTGTAGAGGTCCAGATGAGGGTGGGAGCTTCGAGGATCTGAACTCAAGGTAGAAGCCACCGGAGAGGGAGACACAACCAAGAATGAAGACGCATGTACCTCCAAATCCAGTCTTGAATGGGAAGCCCCCAAGGAAGAAAGCACCGGAACCTCTGGATCCAGGGCGGCAAAGCTGTTTCTGGTCTGTGTCAGATCTGGACTCAACATCTCCAAGGAGACCCCCTTTGCCAGAGGAAGCTTTCTTCGACTTCCACGGAGAATGATGTACATCCATTGCTGCTTGCTTGCGTTGAGAACAGCTCCGTTCCCCAGGGAAGGGGGAGTCCCCTCTGGATATAGAACCCTGCTGAGTAACGGCCAGTTGGCTGTGGAGAGACGACACTGCGGCAAAACTTCCACCAGACCAGAGCGGTGTCCGGCTACTGAGGTGGAAGAAAAAGAAAAAGTCGGCGGGCTTGGATTCCCCAATAGCTGGTGTAGGTTGTCTCCTTGCTTGCTAAGAGTAGCCACTTCGCTCCTGTAGTCCTCCCCAAGCAGTTGCTACACTGAAAGTCAACCTCCATTTGAGACCGCCGAGCCAGCTAGGCTAGCTGGGCTTTCGTGTCTTTCCCCCTCTGAGAAATCTGTCAGGATCCCGTGACAGACAGCAGCGCTCACAGCAACTAAGCCCAACAGAGCTTCAGGATCCAAAATAAAATAAAAGCATATAAAAACTCTGTCAGCTTTTAAACTGAGGTCTCTAGTTCAGGGTTTCGGCGTTCAACAGCATTCAACAACAACAGTGCTGCATTAAAATCACCATTAAAAACACCACGAGAAACTGCCTCTGGATGTTGATTGTCTTGTTTGCGTATGGCCCTATACAGTTCATTGAGGGCGGTCTTAGTGCCAGCGTCGGTTTGTGGCGGTAAATGGACAGCTCCGATAAATATACATGGAAAATCTCTTGTAAATACTATGGTCTGCAGCATATCATACGGAGCTCTTACTCAGGTGAGCAAAAAACTTGAGACTTCCTTTAACATTAGCGATTGTGCACCAGCTATTGTTAATAAGAACGAGACAAACCACTCCTCCCCATCGTCGTAACCGAGTCAGGATTCCGCCTCGCCAGTTTCTATTTCCTCTTTCGAGTCCCGGGGAATAGGGTCTAGTCCGGAGAAAGCAGAACGTACAGAGCTGCCGGCTCATTGAAGAATAAATATTCATCCAAATCGAGGCATATAATCGCTGTTCTGATGTCCAGCAGCTGTGTTCAGTCATTGGAAATTATGGCGGAGACATTATGTACAAAACAAGTTAATAAGACAAGCGTAAAAACAATTATAAACAATTGGTCAGGAGCCCGTAAGATGGCAACTATCCAATGGAGAGCAACCTTACTGCAGAGTGCCATCTTACTGCAGAGTGCCATCTTACTACAGAGTGCCATCTTACTACAGAGTGCCATCTTACTATAGAGTGCCATCTTACTACAGAGTGCCATCTTACTATAGAGTGCCATCTTACTACAGAGTGCCATCTTACTATAGAGTGCCATCTTACTATAGAGTGCCATCTTACTACAGAGTGCCATCTTACTATAGAGTGCCATCTTACTATAGAGTGCCATCTTACTATAGAGTGCCATCTTACTATAGAGTGCAACCTTACTGCAGAGTGCCATCTTACTGCAGAGTGCCATCTTACTATAGAGTGCCATCTTACTATAGAGTTCCATCTTACTACAGAGTGCCATCTTACTATAGCGTGCCATCTTACTATAGAGTGCCATCTTACTGTAGAGTTACTATAGAGTGCCATATTACTATAGAGTTACTATAGAGTGCCATCTTACTATAGAGTTACTATAGCGTGCCATCTTAATATAGAGTGCCATCTTACTATAGAGTGCCATCTTACTATAGAGTGCCATCTTACTACAGAGGGCCATCTTACTATAGAGTGCCATCTTACTATAGAGTTACTATAGCGTGCCATCTTACTATAGAGTGCCATCTTACTACAGAGTGCCATCTTACTATAGAGTGCCATCTTACTACAGAGTGCCATCTTACTACAGAGTGCCATCTTACTATAGAGTGCCATCTTACTACAGAGTGCCATCTTACTACAGAGTTACTATAGCGTGCCATCTTACTATAGAGTTACTATAGCGTGCCATCTTAATATAGAGTGCCATCTTACTACAGAGTGCCATCTTACTATAGAGTGCCATCTTACTATAGAGTTACTATAGCGTGCCATCTTACTATAGAGTTACTATAGCGTGCCATCTTACTATAGAGTGCCATCTTACTGTAGAGTTACTATAGAGTGCCATCTTACTATAGAGTTACTATAGCGTGCCATCTTACTATAGAGTTACTATAGCGTGCCATCTTACTATAGAGTGCCATCTTACTGTAGAGTTACTATAGAGTGCCATCTTACTATAGAGTTACTATAGCGTGCCATCTTAGTATTGAGTGCCATCTTACTGCAGTGCCATCTTACTACAGAGTGCCATCTTACTATAGAGTTACTATAGAGTGCCATCTTACTATAGAGTTACTATAGCGTGCCATCTTACTACAGAGTGCCATCTTACTATAGAGTGCCATCTTACTACAGAGTGCCATCTTACTACAGAGTGCCATCTTACTAGAGTGCCATCTTACTACAGAGTGCCATCTTACTAGAGTGCCATCTTACTACAGAGTGCCATCTTACTACAGAGTGCCATCTTACTACAGAGTGCCACCCACCTTACAGAGAGGAGGCTGAAGCTACTTCATCAAGCAAACAAGCTAAAAGAACAAGCCCCCCTCTTGACCCCAACTTTTAGCTCTACGTTATTGAGGAAGAACGTACTTTCTATCCCTGTGAAATGTGGTTGTCCCACCTAGCTATCTTATG